>NC_092145.1:48399330-48700693 GCF_043159975.1 Macaca nemestrina | reverse complement strand
TCAGATGGCTGTAGATGTGTGGTATTATTTCTGAGGGCTCTGTTCTGTTCCATTGGTCTATATCTCTGTTTTGGTACCAGTACCATGCTGTTTTGGTTACTGTAGCCTTGTAGTATAGTTTGAAGTCAGGTAGCGTGATGTCTCCAGCTTTGTTCTTTTGGCTTAGGATTGTCTTGGCGATGCAGGCTCTTTTTTGGTTCCATATGAACTTTAAAGCAGTTTTTTCCAATTCTGTGAAGAAAGTCATTGGTAGCTTGATGGGGATGGCATTGAATCTATAAATTACCTTGGGCAGTATGGCCATTTTCACAATATTGATTCTTCCTATCCATGAGCATAGTATGTTCTTCCATTTGTTTGTGTCCTCTTTGATTTCACTGAGCAGTGGTTTGTAGTTCTCCTTGAAGAGGTCTTTTACATCCCTTGTAAGTTGGATTCCTAGGTATTTTATTCTCTTTGAAGCTATTGTGAATGGGAGTTCATTCATGATTTGGCTCTTTGTTTGTCTGTTACTGGTGTATAAGAATGCTTGTGATTTTGGCACATTAATTTTTTATCCTGAGACTTTGCTGAAGTTGCTTATCAGCTTAAGGAGATTTTGGGCTGAGACAGTGGGATTTTCTAAATATACAATCATGTCATCTGCAAACAGGGACAATTTGACTTCTTCTTTTCCTAACTGAATACCCTTTATTTCTTTCTCTTGCCTGATTGCCCTAGCCAGAACTTCCAACACTATGTTGAATAGGAGTGGTGAGAGAGGGCATCCCTGTCTTGTGCCAGTTTTCAAAGGGAATGCTTTCAGTTTTTGCCCATTCAGTATGATATTGGCTGTGGGTTTCTCATAAATAGCTCTTATTATTTTGAGATACGTTCCATCAATACCGAATTTATTGAGAGTTTTTAGCATGAAGGGCTGTTGAATTTTGTCAAAGGCCTTTTCTGCATCTACTGAGATAATCATGTGGTTTTTGTATTTGGTTCTGTTTATATGCTGGATTATGTTTATTGATTTGCATATGTTGAACCAGTCTTGCCTCCCAGGGATGAAGCCCACTTGATCATGGTGGATAAGCTTTTTGATGTGCTGCTGGATTCAGTTTGCCAGTATTTTATTGAGGATTTTTGCATCGATGTTCATCAGGAATATTGGTCTAAAATTCTCATTTTTTTGTTGTTGTACTCTGCCAGGCTTTGGTATTAGGATGATGTTGGCCTCGTAAAATGAGTTAGGGAGGATTTCCTCTTTTTCTGTTGATTGGAATACTTTCAGAAGGAATGGTACCAACTCCTCCTTGTACCTCTGGTAGAATTCGGCTGTGAATCCATCTGGTCCTGGACTTTTTCGGGTTGGTAGGCTATTAATTATTGCCTCAATTTCAGAGCCTGCTATTGGTCTATTCGGGGATTCAGCTTCTTCCTGGTTTAGTCTTGGGAGAGCGTAAGTGTCCAGGAAACTATTCATTTTTTCTAGATTTTCTAGTTTATTTGCATAGAGGTGTTTATAGTATTCTCTGATGGTAATTTGTATTTCTGTGAGGTCGGTGGTGATATCCCCTTTATCATTTTTTATTGCATCTATTTGATTCTTCTCTCTTTTCTTCTTTATTAGTCTTTCTAGCGGTCTATCAATTTTGTTGATCTTTTCAAAAAACCAGCTCCTGGATTCACTGATGTTTTGGAGGGTTTTATGTGTCTCTATCTCCTTCAGTTCTGCTCTGATCTTAGTTATTTCTTGCCTTCTGCTAGCTTTTGAATGTGTTTGCTCTTGCTTCTCTAGTTTTTTAGTTGTGATGTTAGGGTGTCAATTTTAGATCTTTCCTGCTTTCTCTTGTGGGCATTTAGTGCTATAAATTTCCCTCTACACACTGCTTTAAATGTGTCCCAGAGATTCTGGTATGTTGTATCTTTGTTCTCATTGGTTTCAAAGAACATCTTTATTTCTGCCTTCATTTCGTTATGTACCCAGTAGTCATTCAGGAGCAGGTTGTTCAGTTTCCATGTAGTTGAGCGGTTTTGATTGAGTTTCTTAGTCCTGAGTTCTAGTTTGATTGCACTGTGGTCTGAGAGACAGTTTGTTATAATTTCTGTTCTTGTACATTTACTGAGGAGTGCTTTACTCCCAACTATGTGGTCAATTTTGGAATAAGTGCGATGTGATGCTGAGAAGAATGTATATTCTGTTGCTTTGGGGTGGAGAGTTCTGTAGATGTCTATTAGGTCCGCTTGGTGCAGAGTTGAGTTCAATTCCTGGATATCCTTGTTAACTTTCTGTCTTGTTGATCTGTCTAATGTTGACAGTGGGGTGTTAAAGTCTCCCATTATTATTGTATGGGAGTCTAAGTCTCTTTGTAAGTCTCTAAGGACATGCTTTATGAGTCTGGGTGCTCCTGTATTGGGTGCATATATATTTAGCATAGTTAGCTCTTTCTGATGAATTGATCCCTTTACCATTGTGTAATGGCTTTCTTTGTCTCTTTTGATCTTTGATGGTTTAAAGTCTGTTTTGTCAGAGACTAGTATTGCAACCCCTGCTTTTTTTTGTTTTCCATTTGCTTGGTAGATCTTCCTCCATCCCTTTATTTTGAGCCTATGTGTGTCTCTGCATGTGAAATGGGTCTCCTGAATACAGCAAACTGATGAGTCTTGACTCTTTATCCAATTTGCCTGTTTGTGTCTTTTAATTGGACCATTTAGTCCATTTACATTTAAGGTTAATATTGTTATATATGAACTTGATCCTGTCATTGTGATATTAGCTGGTTATTTTGCTCGTTAGTTGATGCAGTTTCTTCCTAGCCTCGATGGTCTTTACATTTTGGCATGTTTTTGCAATGGCTGGTACCTGTTTTTCCTTTCCATGTGCTTCCTTCAGGATCTCTTGTAGGGCAGGCCTGGTGGTGACAAAATCTCTCAGCATTTGCTTGTCTGTAAAGGATTTTATTTCTCCTTCACTTATGGAACTTAGTTTGACTGAATATGAAATTCTGGGTTGAAAATTCTTTTCTTTAAGAATGTTGAATATTGGCCCCCACCCTCTCTGGCTTGTAGAGTTTCTGCCAAGAGATCTGCTGTTAGTCTGATGGGCTTCCCTTTGTGGGTAACCCAACCTTTCTCTCTGGCTGCCCTTAACATTTTTTCCTTCATTTCAACTTTGGTGAATCTGACAATTATGTGTCTTGGAGTTGCTCTTCTCGAGGATTATCTTTGTGGCATTCTCTGTATTTCCTGAATTTGAATGTTGGCCTGCCTTACTAGGTTGGGGAAGTTCTGAATGATATCCCGCAAAGTGTTTTCCAACTTGGTTCCATTTTCCCCCTCACTTTCAGGCACACCAATGAGACGTAGATTTGGTCTTTTCACATAATCCCATATTTCTTGGAGGCTTTGTTCATTTCTTTTTATTCTTTTTTCTCTACACTTCTCTTCTCGCTTCGTTTCATTCATTTGATCTTCAATCACTGATACTCTTTCTTCCAGTTGATCAAGTTGGTTACTGAAGCTTGTGCATTTGTCACGTAGTTCTCGTGTTATGGTTTTCATCTCTATCAGTTCTTTTAAGGACTTCTCTACATTGGTTATTCTAGTTAGCCATTCGTCAAATCTTTTTTCAAGGTTTTTAGTTTCTTAGCGCTGGTTACATAGTTCCTCCTTTAGCTCTGAGAAGTTTGATGGACTGAAGCCTTCTTCTCTCAACTCAACAAAGTTATTCTCCGTCCAGCTTTGTTCCATTGCAGGTGATGAGCTGCATTCCTTTGGAGGGGGAGATGCGCTCTGATTTTTTGAATGTCCAACTTTTCTGCACTGCCTGCTTTTTTGCCATCTCTGTGGTTTTATCTGCCTTTGGTCTTTGATGATGGTGACGTAGTGATGGGGTTTTGGTGTGGGTGTCCTTTCTGTTTGTTACTTTTCCTTCTAACAGTCAGGACCCTCAGCTGCAGGTCTGTTGGAGTTTGCTTGAGGTCCACTACAGACCCTGTTTGCCTGGGTATTAGCAGCGGAGGCTGCAGAAGATAGAATCTTGCTGAACAGCAAGTGTTGCTGTCTGATTCTTGCTCTGGAAGCTTCGTCTCAGGGGTGTACTCAGCTGTGTGAGGTGTGAGGTGTCAGTCTGCACCTAGTGGGGGATGTCTCCCAGTTAGGCTCCTCAGGAGTCAGGGACCCACTTACCCACTTGAGCAGGCAGTCTGTCTGTTCTCAGATCTCAGTCTCTGTCCTAGGAGGTTCACTGCTCTCTTCAAAGCTGTCAGATAGGGATATTTACCTCTGCCGAGGTGTCTGCTGCTTTTTGTTTAGCTATGCTCTGTCCCCAGAGGTGGAGTCTACAGAGGCATGCCAGCCTCCTTGAGCTGTGGTGGGCTCCACCCAATTCAAACTTTCCAGCGACTTTGTTTACCTACTTAAGCCTCAGCAATGGTGGGAGCCCCTCCCCCAGCCTCGCTGCCGCCTTACAGTTGAATCTCAGACTGCTGTGCTAGCAATGAGGGAGGCTCTGTGGGTGTGGGAACCTCCAGGTCAGGTGTGGGATATAATCTCCTGGTGTGCCATTTGCTGGAACCCTTGGTAAAGCACAGCATCAGGGTGGGAGTTACCCGATTTTCCAGGTGTTCTGTGTCTCAATTTCCTTTGGCTAGGAAAAGGAATTCCCTTCCCCTTTGCACTTCCCAGGTGAGGCGATGCCTTGCCCTGCTTCAGCTCTCGCTGGTCAGGCTGCACCCGTGGACCAGCACCAACTGTCCGACACACCCCAGTGAGATGAACCCGGTACCTCAGTTGAAAATGCAGAAATCACCCATCTTCTGTGTCACTCACGCTGGGAACTTCAGGCTGGAGTTGTTCCTATTTGGCCATCTTGGGTGCACCTGCCTATCCCAACTATGTGTTTTTAATTTGAGCTCATCCTTTTATATGGCTGCATAGTATTCCATGGTGTATATGTGCCACATTTTCTTTTTTTTTTTTTTTTTTTTTTTTGAGACGGAGTCTCACTCTGTCGCCCAGGCTGGAGTGCAGTGGCCGGATCTCAGCTCACTGCAAGCTCCACCTCCCGGGTTCACACCATTCTCCTGCCTCAGCCTCCTGAGTAGCTGGGACTACAGGTGTCCGCCACATTGCCCGGCTAGTTTTTTGTATTTTTTAGTAGAGACGGGGTTTCACCGTGTTAGCCAGGATGGTCTCGATCTCCTGACCTCGTGATCCACATTTTCTTAATCCAGTCTATCATTGATGTACATTTGGGTTGGTTCCAAGTCTTTGCTATTGTGAATAGTACCACAATAAACATACATGTGCATGTGTCTTTATAGCAGCCTGATTTATAATCCTTTGGGTATATACCCAGTAACGGGATGGCTGGGTCAAATGGTATTTCTAGTTCTAGAGCCTTGAGGAATCGGCTGTGGCAGTTTCTTAAAATAAGACAGCAATAAATTTTGCCACATCAGTGGACTTTTCCTTTCAGGAAAGATTTCTCTTCAGCATGTGATGCTGTTTGACAGCATTTTATCCACAGTAGAACTTCTTTCAAAATTGGAGTCACTGCTTTCAAACCTTGCCACTGCTTTATCTATTATGCTAAGCGTATGTAATATTCTAAATTCTTTATTTTCATTTTAACAATATTCACAACATCTTCACCAGGAATAGATTCAATCTCAAAAAAAAAAAAAAAAAAAAAAAAAAAACACCTTTGTTCATTTGTAAGAAGCAACTCTTCATCCATTCAAGTTTTATAAAGAGATTGCAGCAATTTAGTAACATCTTCAGACTCCACTTCTAATGCTAGTTCTCCTGCCATTTCCACCACTTCTGCAGTTACTTCCTACCCTAAAATGTTGAACCCCTCAAAGTCATCTATGGGGGTTGGAATCAATTTCTTCTAAACTCCTGTTAATGTTGATATTTTGACCTCCTTCCATAAATCACAAATAACTTTAAATGGCATCTAGAATGGTGAATCCTTTCCACAAGTGTTCAAATTTCCAGGAGGTTTTCAGTTTTCCCTTTGCCCAGATACATCAAAGGAATCACTATGGTAGCTGTAGCCTTATGAAATGCATTTCTTAAGAATTAAGACTTGAAAGTCAGAATTACTCCTTGATCCATGGGCTTCTGAATGGTTGTTGTGTTTGCAGGCACCAAAACAACATTGAACTCTTTGTACATCTCCATCAGAGCTCCTGAGTGACCAGGTGCATTGTCAGTGAGCAGTAATATTTTGAGGGGAATCTTTTTATCTGAGCAGTAGGTCTCCATAGTGGGCTTAAAATATTCAGTAAACTATACCATAGACAGATGTGCTGTCATTGAGGCTTTGTTCCATTTCTAGAGCACAGGCAAAGTAGATTTAGCATAATTCTTAAGGGCCCTAGGATTTTTGGTAAATGAGCATTGGTTTCAACTTAAAGTTGCATTAGCCCCTAAGAAGAGAGTCAGCCTGTCCTTTGAAGATTTAAAGCTAGGCATTAACTTTTCCTCTCTAACTATGAAAGTCTCAGATGGCATCTTCTTCCAATACAAAGCTATTTTATCTCCATTGAAAATCTGTTGTTCAGTGTAGCCACCTTCATCAGTTATCTTAGCTGGATTTTCTGGATAACTTGCAGCTTCTACATCAGAACTTGTTGCTTCACCTTGCACTTTTATGTTATGGAGATAGCTTCTTTCTTAAACCTCATGAACCAATCTCTGCTAGCTTCCAACTTTTCTTCTCCAGCTTTGTCACTTCTCTTAGCCTTCATAGAATTGAAGAGAGTTAGGGCCTTGCTAGTAATTAGGCTTTGGCCTTAGGGAATATTGTGGCTAGCATGATCTTCTATTCAGACCACCAACACTTTCTCCAGATCAGCAATAAGGCTGTTTCACCTTGTTATCATGCATGTGTTCACTAGAATAGCATTACTTTCCTTCAGTAACTTTTCCTTTGCATTCTCAACTTGGCTAATTGTTTGGCTCAGAAGGCCTTAGTTTTCAGCCTATCTTGGTTTTTGGCATGCCTTCCTCACTAAACTAAATTGTTTCTAGTTTTTGATTTAAAATGAGAGATGTGTGACTCTCCTTTCATTTGAACACTTAGAAAACATTATAAGGTTATTAATTGGCCTAATTTCAATATTATTTTGTCTTAGGGAGTAGGGAGACTTGAGGAAACTACCATTTGAGAATAATTTAACAATACCTAATTTGTTAGGAATGTGTTATACTCTGTGACCTAGAAATTCCATTTATGCCTTTGGCCATATAGGGAGACATATTCCAAGATGTTTTATGGAACATTATTTATAATAGGGAATATTGAAAGCTAAATTTTAATTAACAGAGGATTATAAATATAACATATTAGTATACTGTAATATTATATTGCAGTTTTAATGAATGAATTAGATCTATATGTGTCAACATGGTCACTAATGTATTCCCAGGTAGTTTCATGATAGCTTTGGCTTTTTCTGTGCTTGTAAATTCAAAAGTCATTCATTTTGTGAATATACAATTAATATGTTTGTGTGGTTTGTGCTTATATCTAGTAACTCAGAAATACATTTGAAAAGTTAACAGTAACACAAGGCATTACAGGTAGCCTCTGGCTTTCACTAGTCTTTAAAAATCTGTTATATGCTTGCTACTAAACATACTGACTGGAATCCCCTGTTATTTTTCAGCCTTGTAGATCTTGCATCAGGGTGGGATCAGTGGAGGCAAGAAGGAGAGGCAGAGAAAATAGCTCCTTTTCCTCCCCCATGTCTCCATACACCCCATCACTTTTTTTTTGGTGGGGGGGACAGAGTCTTGCTCGGTCACCCAGGCAGGAGTGCAATGGCACGATCATGGCTCACTGCAGCCTTGACCTACCAGGCTCAAGTGTTCCTCCCACCTCAACTACTCCAGTAGATGGGGCCATAGGTGTGTGCCACAATGTCTGCTTATTATTATTATTATTATTATTATTATTATTATTATTATTTTGTACAGACAGGGTCTCCCTATGTTGCCTAAGCAGGTCTTGAACCCTGGGCCTCAAGCAGTCCTCCTGCCTCAGGCTCCTAAAGTGCTGGAATTACAGGTGTGAGCCTGCCTCTATCAACCTACCACTCTTATCCACATAATGAAATGCTTGGAGTAGATTTTTTTTAAAAATTCACCATGCCTACGTACATACATTTGAATTGCATTCTTTTTTTAACCTTATGACTTAAATGTAAATGTTCCTCATTAAAACATTGAACCAATCTCACCAGAAATGAGTAAAATAGATAATTGAAATAATAGAATGAAAATTATAATTGTAAAATATAAAAATATAATTTTGCTAAGTAATTAACCTATATTTTAGCTATGCATTAAGTTTAAAATATAACATGTTTCATATAGTAATTTTATTAATATTCAAAAAAACTAGTTCATGATTTTCCATCTTATTTTTAGAAAAACCTGACCTCTAGATATATTTTGTCTCTTTCCTGTTTATTGCCTTTGATTTGTTACTATTCACAACCAATACCTGCCAGTGTCTCCTGTATTGATTTCATACCTATTTGTATTAGTTAATTATGAAGATATAATTGAGGTAGGTAATTGTAGTCCCCTGTTACTAAAATAAAAAAATAAAACATGTTTCTTTAGAGGAATTTTTCATATAAACATTTGTATCTTGGCAGTCCTTAATATTAACACTCAAATAAGAAAATATGCATAGAAAATATTCTGACTTCTTCCGAACAGGTCAATCATATAATTGTTTTCTATAAGGTAGGTGTAAGTACTTAATTTTTAAAAATTAGAATAGCATATCACTTTTTCTTTTGCATGCTGTATTCTAAAATAAGTCAAGCAGGAATGTTTCATATGGGTTAGATCACTGTAATACCTACTAATCATTGTTCTGATTATGTACTTTTATTAGTTTGAGAAGAGATTTACTTCTAGAAGATACAAAAGATGAAGTCATTTCCCAATCATCAATTTAGTCCTACTAACTCTTTTTCTCAGCTTTGATTTTTTCCTTTTGATCTTTTTATGTGTGACTAAGGTTTTTAGCCCTTTTGTTATCAATCATTATTATAGGAATTTGTGTGTTCATCAACTGAATTTTTAGTTTAAAAAACTCTTTTGTAGTATTGCAATATTTTAAATTCCTGATGAGTAAGAAGTATGTGTTCAACTTCTTCATTTTCCCTTACAACTCAAGCTAATACTTTACCTTGTAATAAGTTTTCAATAAGTCTCCAGCTAGGCTTAAGAAACCAAGCAAGTACTCTGGGAATATGTAATAAAGTCTGATAATCAGAAGTAGTATATCAACCATACTGAAACCTTGCTATTGCAGCCACCTTCTGCCTCAGCAAAGTTTTTTATGCTAGGATAAGAATACCAGGACATAAGCAAGAAAGCAAGTCAGCAACTTTGGTAAACTCTGAAGCTGTCAGCCTGTCTCAGCTAGCAGAAATGTTGTTCCAAAATTAATTTTTTTTCTGATTTTACTGTGTTTCTGATTCTACCGTGGTACATTATTTATTCAAAATATTACTTGTACCAAATTCCTTAACACAATGTCTGGCACATAATAGGTGCTTTGTAATTGTTTGCTGAACGAATGTCATAATTTATATGTGTATTGTCTGTTCTCACACTGCTATAAATGACTGCCTGAGACTGGGTAATTTATAAAGAAAAGAGGTTTAATTGGCTCACAGTTCCACATGGCTGGGAAACCTACAATCATGCCAGGCACGTCTTATATGGCAGCAGGCAAGAGAGAGAGTGTGTGCAGGAAGAAATGTCAAACACTTATAAAACCATCAGATCTTGTGAGAACTATCTCATCATGAGAACAGCATGGGAGAACCACCCCCCATGATCCAATCACCTCTCACTAGGTCTCTCCCTCAACACCTGCGGATTACAACTCAAGATGAGATTTGGGTAGGAATACAAAGCCTAACTATATCAATAAGGGATAAATTATATTCTGCATTAGAAACTTAATTTGTTAGATTTTAATCATACATAAATGATAATTTGATTTCATAATAGAGAACAACAAAAATTGAGGGGGTCTTTCATCTCAATTTCATTCCCTTTTTGTTTTCCATATTTTATTTATATCTGAAAGGAGTGTCATATATAATAAATAAATGGCCCCTTTGTTTTTTGGTTTTTGTTTTGTTTTAATTTTTTTTTAGAGACAGGTCTCTCTATGTTAACTAGGCTGATCTTGAACTCCTGGCTTCAAGTGATCCTCCAGCCTCAGCTTCCAAAAATGCTGAGATTACAGGCATGAGCCACCATGCCCAACCCCTAAATGGCCCCTCTGAAGGAGAGAAGTATTGAAGAAGGAGACTGTATTTGTTCAGGTTACTTTTAGCAGAGATTAACAAAATTTTATTTTAGGCTCAAATTTCCACCAAGAGTGAGTGATCTCTAATCATGAATTTGATTTAATTTGGATTTGTCACTGAATATAAAAAGAACATATGTTTAAGAGCATTTAGAACATTTGGAAAAAGTAGAAAGAAGGTAACTACAAATCTACATAATTCCAACAACAGAGAAAACAATGTCACTTTAGTATTTTACTGTAAAAATTTATTTTGAAAGTGAATTTAGTTCCTCACTTTAATAAGAATTTTCTTTTGTATATTCATTTTATATTTTGTAGGTGGTTGTTTGATTTTTAATGTTACTTAAACTCTTCCTCATTTATCTGTGTGGTTTTTTTTTTTTTTTTTGCAGTGAATGACTTTATTTGATTAGTTTATAGATCAATTGTGTCTATCTCATTGTGTCTTTAACAGGTCGAGCAAATACAAATGCTAGTCTGCAAGGGAAAGCCAGAAAAACCATAAGTGATAGGTGGGAGAGTCAGCTGTGGAGGGAGAAAAAGTTTGGCTTAATAGATCACCTACACTACAGCCATGTTTATCCTGAAAGTATTCCACGGAAATTTATGTTTGAACACAGAAAGTTTCTCAGTGAGCAGTATAATTCTCAGCCTGCAAAATATGTACCACCAGAAGGAAGGCCCCCAAAACTTGATGATTTTAAGAGTGCCCGAAGCCTTGGACATTTTGAAGTAACCATACTAGGTAAGTCCCCTGTTCTTTTTGAATATCATTAATTTAACATACTTTAAATATACCTACTATTTTGCTTTAAAAATTTAAGCCCTTCCCACAAAAACATTAAGCCCAAGGGAAGTTCTTGTTTGGCTCAAACAAAAGGAATGGAGCACTAATTATGGAATAAATGAAGCTCTAATTGTGTGCTTCTAAACATTGGCAGTCCTTGGAAAGTATCTGGGGAGAGAAGAATGGGAGAACTAAGGGAATTTTCCTCATTCCTAACTATCTGACTACTTCTAAGGCAGCTTCTGTTCTCCCTGAGCCACCACTTTCTTGCCTATGTTCTCTGCTTCTTCATTCATTGGAACCACTGAAGGGTAAAGTGTAAGTTAAAGAGAAGAAAGAATACTAATCAAAAGAAGCCCTACAAAAAAAAGGTCTGTTTAGACCCTCAAGATAATAAAATAATCAAGTAACTAAAGTTGACTGGAAAAAAGTTATTGAAAAAACTTCCCTTGTCTGGTAAGAGGAAATAAGCTGATTTACCCAGGTTTTTCAAAATTGAGAGGTAGCTATGGAACTTACAGAAATTTAAAGAAGTCAAAACATTTTAAAACTTAGATTTTTTTTGTTTGTTTCTGAAAGATGAAAAATTACACACAAAAAAATTCTAAAACAAAATCTTAGCTAAAATGACTCGGAGTCAAGGAAGACAATGCATTTGTGTTTCACAGGAAGATCTTAGTACTAGGTCTTATTACCTAAAATGAAGGAATGAGGAAAAAATTATAAGCAAATTAACTTAATGACCGAATAATGTAGTTCATGGATTTTTACATTTGTAGTACTGGACATCTTGGCCGGTTAGTTCAGTTGGTGAGAGTG
The DNA here is from genome assembly GCF_043159975.1 of Macaca nemestrina. Classification (NCBI taxonomy): domain Eukaryota; kingdom Metazoa; phylum Chordata; class Mammalia; order Primates; family Cercopithecidae; genus Macaca; species Macaca nemestrina. The sequence goes on along the minus strand of NC_092145.1, from coordinate 48,688,748 downwards.
TGGTGCTAACATTTGCAGTCCTTGGATGAATTGCCTTGACCTTTATCAAGATTCTCTTTTCCCTTTTATTCTCTCCCAACCCCTCTTCCCTACCTCCTCACATATAAATATGTACAGACATGTGAGTATGTATGTAATCTATGAAAAGTCTGAATTCTCACTGACTCCATTAGAAAATCACAGACCTAAGTTTCAAATGCTTTTTCACTAGACTGCATTACTTGGTCTCTTCAGGTAGTTCATCAACTTTAGTTTTGTATCTAGGAAACAAAAATTATAGCAAAATTTCCCATCCATCAAAAATAATCATGGTTAATGGACACAAAAAAATAGAAAGAATGCATAAGACCTACAATTTGGTAGCACAGTAAGGTGACTATGGTCAATAATAATTTAATTGTACATTTAAAAATAACTAAAAGAGTATAATTGCATCATTTGTAACTCAAAGGATGTTTGAGGGGATGGATACCCCATTTACCCTGATGTGATTTTCACATATTGCATGCCTATATCAAAATATCTCATGTACCCCATAAATATCTACACCTATATACCCACAAAAATTAAAAATTAAAAAAGGTAACCATGGAAATGATGAGTTCATCTAGAAACTAGAACTTGAATTTTTTCTCACTTTTAAAATGTTACTGCTCTATTAAAACAGTTTGACTAAGACTTCTCAGCTGTACTACATGTAATTATAAACTTGTGTAGCTTTGGCTATGAGTCAGCTAAAAGCAGGAATCAAATGTGAAGAAGGAAATGTCATCATTCCTCCCACTAGCTTTAATCCATATTAGAAGTATGCTGTTTCTATATAAATTTTATATCCTACATTTTTCCAAGGATGGTTTACATAGTTAAAAGACAGTGGAAAATAAACCATTTATGAATGAAACAAAACAGAACATTTTAAAGGAAGCACAAAAAGTAGGTATTACTAGGTACTTGCAAATAACCAAATTTCTACCATTGGCAATAATTTTCTGTGCTTTCTGGCAGGAAGGGAGAAGGGTTTGTTTTTAGTAGTTATTTCTTTTTTCTGGTGATATATTTAATTTTAAAGCCAAAATAAACCTTGGATATCTTCTAGTCTTACCCTTGGCTAGGTAAAAGCCAGACCATGATTAGAAATCAGATCTCCTGAGTCTCTAAATGTATCATCTGTTGCAGAGAAAACAATTTATATAGGAACCCTGCTATTTTTTTTTCTCAAACAAAATTCAAGTCTGAATTAACTATGAAATTATTGTATAAGTAGCACAGGATAACAAATGGGTTATCTTCAACTGTAGCTTTTTTTAAAAAAAAAAAGGTATGTAAATGATCTTCAGATAGTTGCTTTGTGCATCAACATTTTAATATACCTAACCAGTATAATCATTAGTCATATCTTAATAAAGCATTTCTATAAAGGAATATATTTTCACTTTATTATTATATAATCCAAGTACTTCACGCTCTAATAGTTTAACTTAATAAAGGGATAAAACTTAGAGAGCTGGGATAAAAGGTACTGGATCCCGTGATTCTCATACAGTCTTGTTGGGAGGGGGTATCTTATCAAAGTTATCTACAAGAGGCCTATTCATACTTCTTAGAATTCTGATACACACTAGAGAAGCAGCCCATTCAGTCTACTCCATTCATAAGAGAGACTTATTGCCACAGAGAGAATGCCACTGCCAAGAACACATCCTGTCCATCAGGTATAAAGGAGTAAATTAAAGGTTGAAAACTACTATGCTTTAAGTAGTACTTGAAGTATAGACAATGTCTATATTCTAGCACTATCTAGTACTATCTATATTCATATCTTCATTCATTCAAGTACTATCTACATCTATACTTCAAGCACTACTTAGAATGAGAGCTGAATATCGGATGTGAAAATGCTGAATTTGTCATATCTTTTAGGAAAGTATGAACCCAAGTTGTATTATAAGACCAGACAAATGGTTTGTATATATTTTAGCATGGATATGAGCAATAAACTCAGAAGAGAGGAATAAATCTGTTATTACCATGCTATTTGTTAAAAGGTAGAATCCTAAAACTGAAAGATGACTTTAAACGTATCTTATACAAGGCGGCACGCTTGGTCAGTAAAGGGCCAAGTAGTAAATGTTTGAGGTTTTACAGGCCATACAATTTCTTTTGCAACTACTCAGCTCTGCTGTATTAATGTGAAAGCAACCATTGACAATATGTAAATAAATGCACATGGTTGTTTGAAAAAAACTGTATGTACACTAAAATTTGAATTTCATATTTTCATGTATCATAAAATATTGTTCTTTTGATTTTTTTTTAACTATTTAAAAATGTGAAAGCTATTCTTAGCTCATGGAATGTACAAAACCAGGGGCAGGCTGGATTTGCGCCCCCCAGTCATAATTTACCCTGTTCTAGACTCCTTAGTTAAGTCTCAGTTAAGACTGCCTAAACCAATCCAGGCAGATAAATCTGTATGATGTTTAAGGTTCTCTAAGCACGAAGATTGTCTCATTCAGTGATACTATATTCTAGTGGTTTATTATACCTCTGCAATATCTTGCAAGTCTATAGAAGACCTCGTAATTTTGAAGTGTCTTATTCTTGGAGCCAAAAATGTTATTTGGACCACAACCCTGTTACTTGGTCATTACTTCTGACTGGAAGGGTGAATTGTTATTGAAAACATTGAATAGAATTATTAGTCTTCCTTCTTTCCCACAGTTCTGATGGCTCTCAGCAACCACCAGCTTGGTACCATGGCAATGTCAGAAACCTATCCTAGAAGCACTGGTTCTTGTCTTTAAATTCTTGCTGGGCCATCTCACCTGTCTCAAATCAATAGATTATAACCATTAAAACCTCAGCCCATTGCCTACCATGTAAGATCACACACTTTAAATAGAATATACTGAGATGAAGTAACGAACTAGATTTTCAGTGCCCTTAGCCCAAGTACAAAATGTAAAATATGTTGGTCAGTCTTTATCAATTTTAAGAATTATTTCTCACCTTAAATATAAGAACACAGCTTTCAAAAGTTTTAATTGAACTTACAGGTGTTATAGTGTATCATTGGCTCTACTAACACTAATTTGTTTACCCATGAAATCTGATGAGTCAAAGTTTAAAAGTCATCTCCTCAATTTTCATTTGACTTAGATAATTAGGAACATAATCCAGCCAGCCTTTCCAAGTTGCTGAAGGCTGCCTATTTGTCTTTTAAAAGTCAAAAGATACAAACCCCAATAATAGTATTAATTGGTGAGGGAATCAACATTGAGGGAACCCAGTGCTACTCAGCTAATCTTTCAAATAGGCTTTCAGCAAGGAAGGTGGCATACCCCAGAGGTACAAATAATTGATCCTGAGCCCACAGGCTAATACCAAGGAGGGAAAAAATTATATTGGTCTGTTTGGCTGCTTTAATAAAAGAAAATATAAAGATGAGTAAAGCCTTATTATTTCAGTGTAACTGTAGTATATTAAATTACCTTGATGTCACAATTAATGTTATTAAAATTTGAAATTATCTTTTAAATGCATTTTACAGTAAAGGAAAAGAACAAACCATGTGACAAATTTTTCCAAAAAATACTTTGACAAAAAAATCTAGAAAAGATTATTTTAACAGCTCTCCTTACATCATAGCCATTTTTCTTGGGGTTTGTACAGGATATTTGTGTTCATTTATTGGTAATGGGAATATGGATGAATTTATATTTGAATACTCTTGCACAAATGTCTTAAATTCTATTATTGAAAAATTGTAGGTAAAATGCACACATGTATATTTATTTACTCAATTTAAGAAATATTTATTGGGCATCTACTGTGTGCCTAGCACTCTTCTAAGTGCTAAAGTCACATTAGTGAACACAACAGATAAAAACCCTGCCCTATGAGAGCTTGTAGTAGAGTGAGATGGTGATAAGTGCTAAGAAAAAACAGTTGCTGGAGAGCGTTGTAGTAGGAAAGGGTTAAATTTTAAATAGCAGAGGTCTCCTGGAGAAAGGAACATTTCAGAAACCTGGTGGAGATGTAGTTATCTGGGGAAAAAACATTCTAGGCACAGAGGCAGCAAGCACATAAGCCCTGAGGCCTATTGACTTAAACGTCTGTACTTTGAACTCTAGTAGTTTGTTTGTTTTTGAAACAGGGTATCACTCTGTTGCCCAGGCTGGAGTACAGTGGTACAATCTTGGCTCACTGCAACCTCTGCCCAAGTAGCTGGGACCACAGGCGCACACCACCACACCCAGTTTATTATTATTATTATTATTATTATTGTATTTTTGGTAGAGATGGGGTATCACCATGTTGCCCAGGCTGGTCTCGAACTCCTGGACTCAAGCAATCCGCTCACCTCGGCCTCCCAAAGTGCTGGAATTACAGGCATGAGCCACCATGCCCGACCAGAACTCTAGTTTTAATCAAACAGCTCAGTAAAAAATTCACTGATAATGCTGAAGCTCAACTCCCAATATTTTATAATTTAGAAAGCAACTCAAAATAATATCAATAACACACTAATATATCTGCTTTCTTGAAAATATCAAGATTTCCAAATTCTGATAGTTTCTCAGTTTTAAGGCATCCTTCCTTTTTTGTTTGCAAGTTGAAATGGTCAACGGTACATTTAATGCAGTGTTTTCTTTTTATTAAAAAATAAAATTAATGATATATATATGAGTTAAATTTAGTCTTAGAATAAAGGATATAAGATACCAGCATGTGCACATTCATATGAGTCTTGCAGCATTGCTAGGAGTTGTAACATGGCTATACTCCTTATAATACTGAATTAGAATTCTTGGAAAATTCTAGATGACGTGATTATTTCAGTTTATGGCTACCAAATTTTAGTAATCCTTAGAAAGCTCTAAGTGGCCTTTGGCTGTATGTTAAGTTAAATATATGAGATTTAATGTCATCTCCCCATCAAAAGCAAAGAACTTGCATTTCTGGATTTGTTTGCAGCTTAACAAGAAGGATTTGGTTACCCATCATTGCCTGTACTCAGTACTTAAGAATCACTATAAGGGATGAATCAGAGAAATATTAAGGTCATATAATCTAGCTGACTAAATATCTGGGAAAGACCAAAAAGGAGGAGTTAAGGATAACTCTCAGGTTTCTGATTTGTGTCACTAAATGGAATTCACAGTTTCAAAGCTGTGCTCTGTGTGATTGTTTACCCTTACTCTAGCCAAGATGGTCTTTTACTCTGGTCTACACCTTTGGCTTGTGCTATTCCCTGCCATGCTTAAAATGCCCTCTTCTCTGTTTATTTAAATGCTATCCATCTTTTAGTACGTAGCTAGAATTCTTTTCTTCCTCTAGGAAGTCTTTTTTATCTACCCCAACTGACATTGACCCACATAAAAAGATGACAGTCAAAGGTCGGAATTCACTTTAGTTGTTCCCCCTTAGCCCTTTTTCTAGCACAACCTTTTATGGCCCTAATGGTGAGTGTGTGAACCATGTCTTGTATATTTGAGGACAGATGAGATGTAGCTACTACGTCATCCCCGACCTTGCATTAGTCAGATATCCTTGAGTCCAAATGGCAATAAGGGAACCAATAGTCATCTCCAAATTCCCCTGCCCCGGAATAGCACCTGTCCTAAATGACCAAGGAAACACTCTACATGTCATTTATGTGACCATGCTGTCCTCTGGATAGTAGATTCCAATCTTCCATCAGTAGGGGAAACCTTTTGAACTGTTATTTCCAGCAGTGGTGAAAGGTTGCACTGGAGTGTCTACTCTTTCAACAAATACCATGTATTCATAAATTGCAATACTAAGAGTTTAGTCTCCAGTTTTCAAACACATTTTTTTTCAGATCTAAAGCTCTCTGGAACATGTTGGGATCAAACCAGCAAACTTGGCATCAGTACCACATGCTAACCCACTGAACTTTTAATAACATATGAATTTTCTTTAACAGGTCTGAACCATGAGATAGCAATCGATGTTGCATTCCTACCCATGTATTGTCCAGAAGATATTCGAACATCTCAAATAGACACACTGTTGACCTCCATGAATTACAGCTGTGCATATCCACAGGACACAACTGGAAATGACCGATTGCCAGGTCCAAGAGCGGTTGCAGGTAAAACAATCTCAGTGTTCTTTTCATTCAGAAAAAAAAAAAATTATAAACAGCCCTAACCTTAAGATGTTATTATGTAAACAGTTCTAGCCTTAAAATTTAATGTAGTTTTAATTAAAGGGTTATTTGGTAAATGTTCCCCAAGACTTATAAATGAGAATATGTCTTTTAAATAAATTGAATAGCTGTTTCGACTCTAGGCAAGCATTAAGAATATTATCTTATAATACAATTCCAAGTATAATTATTTCATCAGACATAAGTGGTATGCACATGGAACAGCACAAATTCTACTCTTTTCTTCCTTTTTCTCAGGTGACACGATTTGTCCTTTCACCTTGTAATTGCCTGAAATCACAATACCTCTATAGTATAATACAGTAAAATTGTTCCCTCTTATAAATGTTTAGTTATTCCAATGCTATGCAATAAATTTCTTGAGAACTGCTAGGAGCATATGTATTCCCAATAGTGAAACTCTTCAACCAGCTAATTGTTTAGGTTGCTGTATAATATACTGAACTCTAAATTGTTTCTACGTACCTATAAAATTATCTGTCCAGTTATAATTACCCCATTCATGTTTTTCTGTTATTTCTAATTCCTAAGCATGTGGTAAAGTTTCTAGCAGTTTTCATTGAGCTTATCGGGATATTACATTTCAAATGGCTTTTAAGAAAGGCCTTATTATCTTGGGATTTTCTGGCGGGTCTTTCTAAGCTGATGAAACTCTTGAGTGTATGTTGTTTTTGAACAAGTGTTATGAGCTGTGCCTGATGACAAAGTAATTTGAGGCAGTAACAGTTGCTACAAATTGAACTTGGGTACCTAATTTTATAAGAGCTGATTTTTTTTTTTATTTTTCCCACAGTCCATTTTAGAGATGATGTACACTTGCAGTATTACTTTCTACATTGGAGCTCCTTAGACTTTCAGTAACTTCACATTTCTTAATTAGTGCCCTAACATGCAACTTAAATATTTGTGCACTCATGTATGCTCATGTTTCATATAATATCCACTTATGTCACATGTCTTCTGCTATATGTCTACACTATTATTGATATAAAATGCCAGTTCAGCATTCTCAGCTAACTGCTTGGCGCAGGTAATATTTGAGATGTGAAGGACAAGAATCACTAGGGAAGAAAAATTAATTCGTAATCACAAACAAAGTGGTTCATTTTGAGAGGAATACCATGGTTTTCATGACATAGCATTAATAATATGTATAATAATAATAATAATAGTAATAGTGTCCATTAAATTCTGTACCAAGCACTGTGCCTGGGCATTTTATATGGTACAACTAATCCTAATAAGAATCTCACAAGGTGAACCTTATTATCCCCTATTTATAGATAACTGGACTGAAAATCAGAGAGATTCACTAGCATGAGTAAGCTAGATTTTGAAACCTGATCCGATTCCAAACTTTTTCTTTCCTTTCATTATTCTAAACTGAAAGATAAAAATAGTTACAAAATGATATAATGCAGTGTCTCATGGTATAATACTAGTGTCATCTTTCAAACATTCTTTATAAAGTAGTTTCTTTTTTATTACAAAAGCTATACACATTAATAATTTAAAAATTCAAATACTACAGAAAGGTACTAGGTAAAAATGAAAGCTCCCCTCCTTGCCTTCCCAGGTCCAGCCCTTTCCACCAACTCACTCACCTATTCTCAGGAGATAACCAGTATTATCTGAACTCTTTAAGAAATGATTTTTGCATGTGAAAGTATGTATTCTATTGCTCTCTTTCTCAAATAAATACGCAAAAATGGAATTAGTAAACATATGGTTCTATAGCCAGCTTTTTCCCTTTGACAGTATATCTTTGACATATTTCATATTAGTATATAGAAAGCTATCTCGTTCTTTTTAATAACTACAAAGTATTCCACTGTGTGGATGTGCCAAAATTTATTTGACCAGTCTCCTACTGGTAGACATTTAGATTGTTTCCAAATGTTTTTGCTATTAACAAACAGTACTGCATGAATATCCATTATGTGTGTGTGTGTGTGTCAATAAAATCTTTACACTTGTTTCACTTAAGATAATGTTCCACCCATGTTCCTAAAAAAGACATAATTTCATTCTTTTTATGGCTAAATAGTATTCCACAGGGCATACTTATACAAGAGATATGTAATTTTGGTAGATACTGTCAAATGATTCTCTAAAGCGGTTATACTAATTTACACTAGAACCAAAAGCAAGAGTGCCACTTTACTAATGCCCTTGTAAAAACTAGATATTGGTCTTACTAATCTATGGCGGATAGATAGGCAAAAATATATATTATTATTTTGATTTGCATTTATCAATCATTTCTGAGCTTTAAAATCTTAATACATTTGTTGGCCATTTATATTTTTTTCTTTCTATATACTTTCTATGCTAGTTTTACCTTTCATTTGTCTCTATTTTTCCTTAATAATTTGTAACTTCTCTTTGCATATTAAAGAAATTAACCTTTTATCATGTGTTACAAAGACTTTTACCCAGTTTGACATTGTTTCAATGGGATGTTTTGGTTGTTGAAGTAATTTTACTCATATGCACTCAAATACACTAGATTTTTTATCTTGTGGCTGCTGGTTTTATGTCATACTCAGGCATCACTCTGGTCAAGACTACATTTTTTAAATTCACTGTCTTTTTCCAGCACTTTTAGAGCTTCACCCATTATCTGATACATTTTTATTGTGATAAAACATACAGATCAAAATTTACTATTTTAACCATTTTATAGTTACTATTCAATGACACTAAGTACATTTACAATGTTGTGCAACCATCACCACTATTCATTTCCAAAACGTTTTAATCATCCCAAACAGAAACTCTGCACCCATTAAACAGTAACTCCTCATTCTCCCCTCTCCTGATCCCTGGGTAACAGCTATTCCACTTTCTGTCTCCAGAAATTTGCCTGTTTTTCATTCCTTTTTATGGCTATGGCTCAGTGATGGTCTTGGACAAGATCCAGGAGAATTATCTGAACTGCCATGCAGAAACTCTTGTTTTCTTCCTGACTTTCTCCCAAAGATAGTCTCTCTTTTCTGAGCCACTTGAAGCTGGGGCTGGAGTGACACAAGCTGCCCTGTAGCCACCACCACTATGACTGCGCTGGGTCAGACCTGAAGCCAGGACCACTCTGGGTCTGGCCCAAGGCCCGCTGTAACCACTCCCTGGCTATCACCTATGTTTGCCTTATGCCCTAGGGCTCTATAGTCTGGTGGTGGCAAAGCCAGATAGGCCTGTGACAATCCCTTCAGTGCAGCTAGTTCCTCTAGTTCACAAGCAGGTCCAGAGGTGACATCCAGGAGCCAGTGACTAGAGTCAAAAATCTTAGACGTCTACATGGTATTGTATTGTACTGTAGCTGAGCTGACTTTCAAACAAGACACAGTCATTCCCACTCTTCGCTTCCCTTTCCAAAGGCAGGAGGTACCTCGTCCATGGCTATCACCACCACAGGCCTATGGGGAGCACTGCCAGACCTCCACCAATGTTTGCTTAAGACCTATAGGCTCTTCAGTCAGCTTGCGGTGAATGCTGCCTGGCCTGGGACTCACCCTTCAGGACAGTGGGCTCCCCTCTGGCCCAGGGCAGGTCCAGAAGTACCATCTAAGAGCCAAGTCCTGGAATCAGGAACCCCAAGTGCCCACTTGTCACTCTACCTCCCTGTGTCCACGCTGGTATCTAACATGCAAGACAAAGTCCCCTTTACTTTTCCCTCTGCTTTTCGTGAGTAAATGGAGTCTCACCCGAAAGCCACCACAACTGAGAATGTGCTGAGTCTCACCTGAAGCCAGCCAGTCTCAGAGTCTCACCCAATATCCTTGACATAGTACCTGAGGTATCACTGCAGTTTATTCAGGGCCCAAGGGCTCTTCAGTTAGCAGGTGATGAATACTGCCAGGTTTGGATCCTTTCTTTCAAGGCACTGGGTTCCCTCCTGGCCTAGAGTGTGTCTAGAGATAACATCTGGGAGCTAAGGCCTGAAACGAGGTCTTCACGACTCTTACTACTCTTACTGGTGCCCTATCCTGCTGTGCCCTATCTTGCTGTGTCTTCTTTGGATAAATATCTGTCAAATGCTTTGCCCATTTCTTCCCTCTCATCTCCTCAAGCAGAAGGAAGGGGCCTCTTTTGGAGCCATGAGCTGTGCAGCCTGGGGCTAAGGGAGGAGTGATGCCAGCACTTCCTTAGCCACCCTGACTGATGTCTCAGTAGGTTGTGTCTCCCCTCTCCACCCCCCGGCGCACACACACACACACACACACACACCCCACCCCTGGTACACTGTCTCTGAGCCCAGTTCAGCACTAGGACTCTCCTAGGAGCTGCAGTCCTTGTAGCCTAAACTGCCTTCCTGGTTTATTTAGGACCTCAGAATACTTTAGCCCGTGGTGCTGAGGCTTGTGGACCACTGGGATTAGTGATTCCCGTCTGGCTAGAGCTGGTTTCAATGCTCCATCCATGGGCAGGCATCAGCTGATTTTGGTCCAGTTTTGCTTTCTGCTGTAGGTATTGGTGATTCAGGAGTGTTTTTTCTACCTCTTAAGTGCCTCTTTCAGTGATATGAAGTTAAAACCAGGTACTGTGAGTGCTCACCTGATTTTTGATTCACATGAAGGTGCTTTTTTGTGTGTGTAGATAATTGTTCAATTAATGTCCTTGCCAGGGGAGGGGTGGGGGACAATTGGTGGAGTCTTCTATTCCACCCTCCTTCTCTGCCTCCAATCCCTCAACTTGATTTCATTTCCTTTGGATACATACCCAGTAGAGGAATTGCTGGATTAAATGGTTATTCTATGTTTAACTTTTTGAGGAACTGCCAAGCTTTCCCATGGCAGCTGCACTATTTTACATTCCCACCAGCAATGCATGAGGATTCCAATTTCTCCACATCTTCGCCAGCACTTGTTTTGTTTTGTTGTTGTTGTTGTTTTGACAACAGTGATCCTAATGGATGTGAAATGGTATCTCATTGTGGTTTTGATTTGTTTTTCCCTAATTACTAATTATGTGTTAAGCATCTTTTCATGTGCTTATTGGTCATTCGTTTGTCTTCTTTGGAGAAATATCTATTCAAATGCTTTGCCCATTTCTGAATTCAATTTGGGGGGTGTTGATATGGCTTCATCTTTACAACTTAAACTTTTAATCCATTTAGAATTTATTTTTGTGTAAAGAATGAGATAGGGATCCTTGGCCAGGTGCGGTGGCTCATGCCTGTAGTCCCAGCACTTTGGGAGGCCGAGTTGGGCAGATCACAAGGTCAAGAGATCGAGACCATCCTGGCCAACATGGTGAAACCCCATCTCTACTAAAAATACAAAAATTAGCCAGGCGTGGGGGTGCATGCCTGTAGTCCCAGCTACTCGGGAGGCTAAGGCAGGAGAATCGCTTGAACCCAGGAGGTGGAGGTTGCAGTGAGCCGAGATCTCACCACTGCACTCCAGCCTGGCAACAGAACGTGACTCCATCTCAAATAAATAAATAAATAAATAAATAAATAAAGTGAGATAGGGATCTAGCTTCATATTTTTTTTTCCAAATAGCCATTTATCCCAAGTCATTTATTGAATACCGATTACTGATATGATATCCTACTTGGTGTCATCGTTAACTTTGAAGTCCAAGGATATCATTTTAGAAGTACAGCATAATATGGAAGTGTTTTAACACATCAAAGAAAACAATTTTATTATTCTCTAGGTAATCAAGGTTTCCCTTATTAGTTTCAGAGACAGGAATACCACACTGTATTACAATATCTATTGGACTATGCTCAATTACAAAACAACTCTAAAGTCACAGAGACTTTAACTCAAGAAGTTTATTTCTTGCTCAAGTCTGATGCAATCTGTCATCAGCTCTCTTCCCAGCAGCAATTCAGGAATCCAGTCTGCTTCCATCTTGTTGCTGCCCAAGCAGGAAGAAATGGTTTCTAGGGTTGTCAGGGCAGAAGAAGAAGAAGATGAAGGCTTTTAATTACACTGGACCAGAATTGACACGTTACTTCTACTTGCATTCTCATTTGCAAGAACTAAGTTACATGATCCCAGCCTAGCTACAAGGCAAGCCAGGACACTTTGTTTTTTCCTGTGACCAAAGAGAGGAAATGGAGTGGAGAACACATAGTGTTGCCTTTGTCACACTTACCTTATGCATTTGTAAAGTTCCTAAAATGTACAGTTTTTGTAATTCTAGCAATTTAAAATGAACTGAAGAGAAGCTCGTTTTATAGGTAAAATCTATAGCCCTTTTTAAAGAATTTTTATGATATAAATACTATCCTAATTTCATAATAGGTTTCCTTAAGTAAAAATAATCACTGCTAATATTTAATTGAATGCTTGCTATGTGTCAACTACCATTCTAAATGCTTTTTGTGTGTTTAATCCTCAAAACACCCTATGATGTAGGTACTAGATAAGCAAATTGAGGCATAGAGAAGTTGTCATTCACAGCTAGAAGTTGTCATACACAACTAGGCAGAATTACCTGAACAGAAGACTTATTTATATTTCATGTTGTGGATAGGAGTAAGTCATTGTTCATAAAAGTCAAAATATGGTAACAGAATGATCAAGGTTTAGGTTGTTACTGTTAGCATCAGATCTCAAGATCTTGAAATCTTTCCAAAGCATCTGGATTAAAGTCCACCCCATTCAAGGCAAAAGAAAATTATATAGTACTATCAGTTGTAATCATTATGATTAAGTGAACTTACACAATTTTAAATCATTAATTAGATCTTTTGATAAGTCTAGCAGAGATGAATTTACTGTGATGCTAATGTAGCCTAAATTTGCACAAATCCCTTCTATAACCCATTTGGCATTCTTACATATCTTGTATTTTTTCATTAAAAAGCGCCCCCAAATAGTATACCCTTGGGTTCTCACAAAACCTGGATCTACTACTATATTTTAGCACAGTTTTTTAGAGATGTAGCTCTAGCATAAAAGGTTAAAAGCATATACCTTCATGCCAGCTTGTCTGGATAAAAATCATCATGTGACTTTGCTTGTTACTTAACCTCCAAATGTTTTCATTTTCTTACATTGAAAATAAAGTATTTTTATGTGTAGCCACTAAAGTCTGTGACGCATTATCTTAGTAGTAGTCAGCTAGTGTTTTGACAGTTTCCTTAAACACCTGGAGCCAAGAAATGAAAAAGAAAAAATATGTTCTCCCAGTTTTTGCAGATTGACCCAGAGTGGTGGCACTCCTTTGACACTTAGCCAGGCCATTTACAATTCTGCCTTAGCCTTCACTTCCTGCTCGCTCAGAGCATGAAGGTCAGCCACAGATGAATGATGAGTATTCTCAGCCTTTTTTTGACCATATGTCTATCCTGGGTATGCATGTGGCCTTCTTGATTTTCCGTTGTACACAGAAGCTTTTAAAGCCCACATTCTACCATATATATCATTTCTCAGCTTCTTCCTGCCCAGAATTTTTTGGTTTGCTTATTGCTTGTCCCAACTTTATAACCTGCCCAACTGCACTGGCTAGTATTTTTGTCTTTAAATGTGTTCAGCAATGTCACCACCAGAAAAGTCATCCCAGCTGTGGGAATGCTCCAAACTGGGTAAAACAAAAGTAAACCCTTGCATCTGTCCTTGAGGGAGCTACTGTAAAGATGAGAACACATGACCACATCTTGGAGAATAAGGTCTTCATTGCCCCCTTTGGTACTAGCAACCTGCAGCAGAAGTGCAAGCAGCCATCTTCATGGCTTCCCCTTATCTGCGGAGTGAGGAGTGGCAGGCAGGCAATTTAAAACACCACAGCACCCTCTACCCATCATGTAGCAGTTTCTTTCTTTATTAATTTTTCCCTAGTTGCTCTAAATTTTTGTGTAGATTCTAGAGTTCTGCAAAAATTTATTCTAAGAGTTTTTGTCAGCTTATAAGATGCTTTACGGAAGGACGGAACCCTGGAACTCGTTACTCTGCCATGTCACTCACCTGATCCTTTTTTTTTTTTTTTTTTCCTGAGAAGCAAATTGTCTTACTGGAGACCTGATCCATTTTTCATAGAGTTTCTCAAGAGTATCCAAAGCTAAGTTTTAATTAATAAAGCCATTTTAAAGGAAATACACTTTAAAAGATGCATCAGTTACACATATACACATATGTATACATATATTTATGCAATTAAAATATATAATGTAAATACAGTTTTGCTTTATGGCTTATAGATTTACAAAAATATTGATAATTGAATTTCAAAATAGAAAACTTTATCTTTGCATTTATTTGAAGTATACCAATAAGCTATTTATTTGGAACCTTATAAATGACCTTGAAGATATGTGGATTTATTTTGCTTCACCAAGAACAAAACAAAAACCCAAAAACTAAATATGGCTTTTGAATACCAGTTCATGCCTTGACATTGTTGGTATATCTGTTTGATGTGTTCACCTTTATCTGCAGAAGTTGCCATATAATTTTGGTAAATGCATGTAATAAATTGGAGGGAAGAGGGAGAGGATGAGGCACGGTGTTAATATTATAAGAAAAAATTAACAGCTTATGTGATACTAAAGTCAAGTAAATATTTAACTACTTTACAGTACTTACCATCTGCTTTTTACTTTTAGGTGATATCATAAAAGCGGCAACTGAACTGGATAGAGTGCATATTGTCGGTATCTTGGATATCTGTAATTTGGGTAATAATAAAGTGGAAGTCTATTTGCACAAAATTTATAGTCCAGAGAATACTTCTTAAAAGTTAGCGAATGGAATTATTACAGATTATATGAGTGTACTGCTTTAAAGATATTCTGTCATTTTGCTGGTAATTTCAGTAACTGTTTTCAGCAAGAATATTACATGAGCTCTAAAGTTATTAAGCAGTTTTATGTTCGTCTTGTGTTTAGGGGGCTAAAACACTTCATTTTAGATTCATTATTGAAAAAGGTCATCAAAATAATTTTTGTGTATAAGGAAATTTACCTTGCTTACCTTACTAATATGACTATTATCTTGACTTGTAATAATTTATGTTCACTATTCCATCTGTGAAGTGTACTTCATTCTAAAGCCTCAGTATAAGGCATCCTAATTTACAAGAGTAACTTTCCATGGAGATTTAACATCTTTCCAATTTTATTCACATGTAATGGGAAATTTTGAATTGTCAGTTTGAAGACTATTCTCCTAAAGTGGTCAACCTGCACTTCTCACAACCAAGGTAGTTTGTATCATTTTCAAAAGTACACATTATTAGGGTCTAGTTGCCCCCTGGTCCTTAGCTTGCTCAGCTGCAAAATAAGCATGCTAAATTAAATGGTCTTAAGGTTTTTCCACTTCATTTTGTGACTTTGTGTGGTTCGAATTTCTCAGTATTTTAACCAGCGTGTTGATGTCAAAGTCAAAGGCTGCAGTATGTCTATATTCTTGCTGTATTCATTTGTAGTTTCAGTATATGTAATGTGAGTTTAAATAGTGAAATTCCAACTGCTCATATTGAAAATGGAAAATAGTAAATATGGGAATTGATTTTATTCTGGTTGTCTATAATACTTCATTTTAAAGGTAAATGGCCACTCTGCATTTGCAAGGCCCTGTGGTTGACATCTGTGTGATTTGTTAGATGAGACAAAATGACCACTAAATGAGTTTATAGATTATTCTGTATCAAAATAAATCTGATTCCAGTTAAGCTATAAACTTGTGGAATTTCCTTGTAGCCCTATAGTTCTGTGACTTCATTTGCTATACGCTTTAAATGTGTTGGGCAGCCTATGAACCTAAAGACATACTGCAGTTTGTTCATAAATGTGTTCAGTCTTTTATTCTTTATAATTCTGTGTAAATGTTAATTAAAATAGTGGATTCCTCTCGTGTTACCATTTTGAGTGAATTATTAAAGAAGTTAAAATGCAATAACTTTTTGGTCTTCTGTCTCATTTTGAATGAATTTGATGTGTTTCCTTCATATTTTTGGCCAAAATATATACTTAGTAAATGAGCCAAGATGATTCTTTCATATGGATTTAAAGACTGTTGTCAAACAAATCTGAACTATATTAGTTTTTCGAAAAAATATATGCATATTTTTCAAAATCAAGCAATATCCCTAAAAGAACTCAAGTACCTCTGATGTTATTCTAAGGTTATTGTACCTGACTTCTAGTAGCTTCAGATCTAGAAGTTGCCCCTAACGAGGTTTTAATATCTGTTTTGTAGATGGGAAACTGAAAGAGAAAGAGACTAAATGACTTAATGTAAATTAGTAAAGACAATTTAATGGTAAGGTCAAGCTTATATTCCAAAGTCTATTTCTTTAAATTCTAATTTGAGCAAAAAGTAAAATGTTTGAGGCTGGGCATGGTGGCTCACGCCTGTAATCCCAGCACTTTGGGAGGCCAAGATGAGTGGATTGCTTGAGCTTAGAAGTTCGAGACCAGCCTGGGCAACATGGTAAGACCCCTGCATCTAGAAAATAGAAAAAGTAAAATGTTTAAATAATAATACAATTTCTATTATTATATTAGATCACTACACGATAAATTCTATGCCATGGGGCTCATGAAATAATGAGCTAAAGTATTGCAGCTTATATTGAAATCTTTGAGTGTCCACTCCATGCCTAGCACTGAACACAATACAATACAAGCAAAAATAAACAAGGCACCTATTCTCATGGAACTTGAAAGTCTCATGGAGGAGAAACACATCCAAATAATTGCACAAATAAGTGAGACAAATGTGTCAATGGAAACATGTGATATATATTAGAGCTTTTTAACAAAGTGGGGGGCACTAGGAAAGTTTTTCCTGAGGAAGTGAACTTGAGGTATAAAGGACATGCAGCAAAAGATATGTTTGAGAATTGAATAAGGACTGATATGGCTGGAGTGCAGAAAGTGAGATACAAGATGAGACAAGCAGAGAGACAAGGGCTCTTACAGACTATACCGTCTTATAGGCCATGGCAAAGACTTGAGTTTAAGTTTGTATCTTTAAAGCACTGGGAAGCCATTGAAAGATTTGTGGCTAGTATATGCTGTGATTCAGTTCCTGTTTTAGAATGATCACTGTCTGCTGGAAGGAGAACGGATTATAAGGAGGTTGGCAGAGACTGCTATAATAGATGTACCCTAATACCTGTTCTCTTCTTCTAGATCTCCCAACATTTATCTGGGAACAAAGCTACCTAGAATAAAGAATACCTTTCTCTGCTTCCTTTGTAGCTAAGTAGGCCGTATGACCAAGTCCTGACCAATGGGAGTGAGCATATGTGATATGTACAGTTTTGGAACCTTTTCCTCAAAGGTTAAGAGGGAATGCTTTATTTCCGTCCGCCCCCTACTTCCTGCTAGCTATAAAGTGAGCAAAATCATGAGACATTGTGGATCATGCAGAGAAGAGCAACACCCTAGGGATGGCAGAGCAACCAGCTATTAGGAGCCGAGGTCCCTGTCATTGTGGAGCTGCCATACCAGCTTTGTACACTGCTTACCACAGTTTTGGCTGTTACATGAGACAAAAAATAAACTTCTATTTTCTTTAAGGCACTATTATTTTGAATATCCAAACAGAAGTTAAGCCTGTATTCTACAAATGCAGGAGGCAAAGGTGAAAGCAAGGAGACCAGGTAGGTAACAAATAATATTGAGAGAGGTAGATATATTCAATATAAATTTTAAAGGTAACATTAAATGCAGATTTTATTGTTACAGTTAAAATACAGATTTTAAAAGTAATAAGTACTTTCATTAAGGTACATAATATTAAGTACAAGTAGTTGAAAAAGTCTAGTAATGTTAAATTTTGACAGCAATATATAGTAGTGGTTCTAAAACTTAGTTTCATATTGGTATCACCTGGAAAACTTCATAATTACTGTGCCTGAGATGCACCTCTAATTGGGGTGTGGCCTGGGCACTGGAGTAGTTAAAAGATCCTCAGGTGATTTTAATGGATTTTAATGTGCAAATAACTTTGCAAACCATTGGTATATAGCACCGTTTCAAGCATTTGTTAGTTTTATTAGAGCTCAAGCATCACACAATGCTTTGAACTGACCTCCTATTTAGGCACTGTAATTTCATGTACTCTTAATGCAGCTTTATTATGAATTGTGCTGCTGGGAAGGAAAACATTAGAAATTGGTAATTTGTAAACAACTTTTTCACAGAGTTCTAGTGTGTTTCATTTGGAAAATTATAGATAAATCCTAGTCTAACCTTGCTTATTGTGCAAATGAAGAAAACAACCCAGAGAGATTTTTATTTTCCCAAGGATATGATACTAGTTATTGCACAGTTGGCACTTGTGGAAAGTTTTGGGTTGTGAGATGCTCCATAAATGTTCAGAGTACCACCTAAAGTAAAAGTAAACATCAAACATTTATAGATTGGGAGTTGAGGCTCAAGGATGAGTTCATGTCCTTTGTAGGGACATGGATGCAGCTGGAAACCATCATTCTCAGTAAACTATCGCAAGAACAGAAAACCAAACACTGCATGTTCTCACTCATAGCTGGGAATTGAACAATGAGAACACTTGGACACAGGAAGGGGAACATCACACACTGGGGCCTGCTGTAGGGTGGGAGAAGCGGGGAGGGATAGCATTAGGAGATATACCTAATGTAAATGATGAGTTAACGGGTGCAGCACACCAACATGACACTTGTATACATATGTAACAAACCTGCACATTGTGCACATGTACCCTAGAACATAAAGTATAATAAAACATAAATAAATAAATAAATAAAATGAAATGACAGCAACTCATTTGTCAAAACCAGAACTAGATCCAGTTACTATACATCATGTAGAAGTGGTATGATCTATAGTTCTTAAAGTGCATAGAAATTACCTGGAGAGCTTATTTAAAAAGCAAGTTCCTAGGTTTCCCCTCAGATTTTGATTCAAGATGATGGAGGGTGGGACCCAAGAACTTTCATTTTAATGAGCTTCCAAGGGATCCTAATGTAAGTGTTCCACAGACAAACCAAAAACACTGAATAAGAACTTAGACCATTCTCCTTCCAGCAAATTACCTTAAGAGTTAAAAAAAAGAAAGAAAATTGTATTGATGGGTGTTTATTATTTTAGGACTAATTCTACTCAACCACAATTTTTTAAAAACAATTTAAAATTATATTTGCAAGTTATGACTCTCTCTGAAAACCATAAAAGGAAAATGTAAAAGCACTTGTGTGCACCATATATGATGATGGTTACCATAACATCATGTACTTCAGGGGGAAGCATAGGAAGATGGTCAAAAAGAAGACTCCACCAGTTATACGCACAACAGTACACAAAACTGAACAACTATCCACACAAAAACACCTTTATAGGAACCAAAAATCAGGCAAGTGATCACAGTACCTGATTCTAACATATTAAGGAAGGAGGCACTGAAGAGGGTAGAAAAGACAGTCTTGAATTGCCTACACCACCCATCCACCAGCAGCAACCACATGGTGTGGACAGAGAATCTGTGTGAATGGGGGAGGGAGAGTGCAGTGATTGTGGGACTTTGCATCGGAACTCAGTGCTGCCCTGTCACAGAAGAAAGCAACACAGGGCAGAATTCAGCCAGTGCTCACAGAGGGAGCATTTAGAACAGCCCTAGCCAGGGTGAATCCTCCATCCCAGTGGTAAGACCCTGAGTTCCAGCAGGCTCCCCCACCACAGGCTGAAGTTCTCTGGAGTCCTAAATAAAGGAAAGGCAGTCATGCCACAAGGACTGCAATTCCTGGGCAAGCAACAGTGCTGTGCAGGTTTCACAGGCAGTGAGACACTGGCAAAGGCAGCTAAGGGAGTGCTTGCATCACCCCTTCCCCAACCTTAGGCAGTGCTGCTTACAGCTGCAGGAGAGACCCCTTCCTTCTGCTTAAGGAGAGGAGAGGGGAGAGTAAAGAGGACTTTGTCTTGCAACTTTGATACTAGTTCAGTCAAAGTAGGATAAGGCACCGGGCAGAGTGTTGAGGCTTCCATTCCAGGTCTCAGCTACCAGATAACATCTCTAGACACACTCTGGGCCAGAAGGTAACCTGCTGCCTAGAAGGGAAAGGCACTGTACTAGCAGGATTTATCACCTGCTGACTAAAAGGGCCTTGGGTCCTGAATAATCAGCAGTGGTAGCCAGGCAGTACTCACTGTGTGCCATGGGTGAGACTCAGAGACATGCTGGCTTCAGGTGTGACCCAGCACATTCCCAGCTGTGGTGGCTACAGGGAGAGACTCTGCTTGAGGAAAGGAGAGGGAAGAGTAAAGGGACTTTGTCTTGCAGCTTGGGCGCCAGCTCAGTCACATTGGGGTAGAGCACCAAGCAGGCTCCTAGAGTTCCTGATACCAGGCCTTTGCTCCTGGACAGTATTTCTGGACCTTCCCTGGACCAGAGGGGAGCCAGTGCCCTTAAGGGAGAGACCCAGACCTGGAAGTATTTACCACAGGCTGACAGAAGAGTCCTTGGCTGTTAAACATCAGCGGTAGCCAGGCAGTACTTGCCACAGCCTGGGGTGGTGATAGCCACAGGAAAAGACTCCTCGGTTTGAGAAAAGTGGAGGAAAGGGTAAAAAATATTTGGTCTTGCAACTTGGGTACCACATCAGCTTCAGTAGAATAGAGCACCAGGTAGACTCCTAAGGTCCCAACCCCAGCCCTTGGTTCCTGGATAGCATCTCTGGACCCTCCCAGGATTGGGTGAAGAACTTGCCACCCGGAAGGGAAGGACATAAGCCTGGCTGCATTTGCCACTTGTTAATTGTAAAGCCCTAGGGTCTTGAGTAAACATAGGTGGTTGCCAGGAATGGTCACCATGGGTCTTGGGCAAAATCCAGTGCTGTGTTTGCTTCAGATCTGACCCAGCATGTAGAGGACTACATGCTCACAAACAGGGTGTTCCCCATAAGTCCTGCTCTCGCAAACGAAGCAGGGCGTTCCGACAAGTCCTGCTCTTGCAAACGAAGCAGGGCGTTCCCAATAAGTCCTGCTCTTGCAAACGAAGCAGGGCGTTGGGGGCCTGTTTATATGTAAACATCTTGAAAATCCAGAAAGTCAGGGAAAGGTCAGAAAAACAACGATGTGTCTTGTGACTTGGCAACATTCCACAAACGACTGTATAAAATAAAGCGGAGCGCGCCATTCGGGGTGGCCGCCATGTTTGTCTTGTCTTGTGTTGTCTTGTGTGTTCATTCCTTTGTTTAGGAAACACGCGGACCCCAACATCTGGCGCAGCGAGCAGGGTCCGTGGCTCCACGAGAGCAAGGAACCAGAGGGGGAACACCCCAGGCATGTAAATAAAGAAAGGGGGACCCACGGGAAAATTATGGGGAATTCCACCTCTCTGGCCTCTGAATATTTGCGGTTACTCCAGGGACTGTTGATGTCTATAGGAGTAGAAGTTAGTTAAGGAACATAAGACTTTGAAGTGATTGTTTGCCCATGTTGAACAACATTGTTAATGGTTTCAATATCAAACCAAAGTGCAGTTAAATCGAAAGGAATGGTTACAAGTGGTTAAAGTCCTGCGTCGAGCTCATCAGCGGGGGCAAACGATGCCTCTGACTTTGTGGACTTTGTGTAATTCCATTACTCAGGCATTAGAGTTACTTGAAACTGACTCGGAGCATGGCGATACTGCCACAGGAGGTGAGGCATCTGAAGGTTTAGAGAGGAATGATCTTAGAGAGGAACATGTTTATGTCCCGGTTATTGAGGACAAGGAATTGGAAAAAGAGCTAATGCCTCCTTCATCTGAAGGAAATTCTGATTTGCAGCACATTTTAGAGATGTTACAACAGTTGTTAAAATTGCAAGATACCGCTGCTCCTGTTTCTCCTATCTCTCCGCCATGAGCCTTCCCTGTTACCTTCCCTTATGCTAAAAGGATTTCCCTTTGCCTCCACCTCCAACCTCTTTGTCTATGTCAGGTCAGGTTTTCTCTGTGCCTCTTCCTCCTGTAGGAGAAAAGAAGGAATAGAAGGAAAAGGGTGATTTCGAGGAATTAGATTTATTCCCAATAACACGGGCTGCTTTCGGCCCCAATGCTCAGTTCCCAAACGGTGGCCAGAATGTGACTTTTACAGCCCTACAATTTAAATTTTTGAAAGAAATGAAAGCTGCAATTTCTAATTATGGACCTCAATCACCGTTTGTCCTTGGCCTTTTCGATTCCTTCTCTTCAGAACATATGATGATTCCTATTGACTGGGAAACGTTGGGACAGGCTGTCCTTGATCGTTCGCAATGGCTTCAATTAAAAAGTTGGTGGTGGGAAAAAGCAAGAGTACAAGCTAGAAAAAATGCTATGCGAAATCCCCCAGGACCTACTGAAGAGCAGCTTACGGGTTCAGGACAATACGCCACTCTTAATGCTCAGGCAGGCCTAGATGATATTGCTCTCACTCAGATTAAAGCCTTGTTTTTAAAAGCGTGGACTAAGGTTGAAATAGCGGGTAAAACTTCTTTATCTTTTGTAAAGATCCTACAAGGAGCCACAGGGCCATATCCAGATTTTGTAGTGAAAGGACACAAAGATAGATGTATACCCGCCCCCCACCCGCTACACCCTTGTTCTGCTCTCTAATCTTTGCACATACCAGAGATTTCGTAAGTTCTGTGAGTACCTGGTTTTCTGCACGTACCAGAGATTTTGTTTTGCACATACCAGAGATTTTGTAAGTTCTGAGGCAAGGTCACAAGACGTGTTTAAGTAAGATAAACTCTTGCTGCCATAAACCTGCTCTCCCGCCTCAAAGTGTTGGAACCGAACTATCGATTCCCTCCTGGGCAGGGGTCGCCGCGAAGGACCACCGACACAAGATTCACAGCAGAGAGTTATTTATTACTAGCGCGCTAGGGTCCCAAGCTCTAAGTTGGCCCTGGGACCCCGAGTGCTTGTTACAGGTTGTTTATATAGGCAAACACAAGTTCAAACACAGCTTAAGGCGCGAAATTCAAACAAAGCTTTAGGCGCGTGGTAATTGGGTCTAGCTATGGCCTGAGCAAGGTGTTTTGTTCTAATTGGTTAGAGCAGGACCTTATGAGGTTTTTTTCTTGGAGTTGCTGATTCCGGGAACTTCGAGGCAGGGTGGGACCCCTGGAATTGGCAGGGTGGGACCCCATGGGGTTGTTTCCCGGAATTGGCAGGGTGGGACCCTATCAGGGTGGGACCCTATCGAGGCAGGGTGGGACCCTATCCAGAGCCACCTGGTGTTAACTTTTTTCTATGTGAGGCCTAGTTTCTAAGTTTTATGAGGCCTAGTTTCATTCCCTCCTCTTTTTGTGTCAGAGGCTCAATCTTGAGCCTCTTCTTCAGTCCTGAGGGTCTGGTATTGTTGGGTCAGAACCATAGCATGTACTATGTTTAATCTATTTTTAATAAGGGTGAGTAAGCGGTTGAGTATGCATGGCCCGAAAGTCAGGATGAGCGTGAGCAGGATGAGGGGTCCTAAGATGGTGGAGATTAGGGTGCTAAGCCAAGGGGATTGGTTGTACCAATTTTCAAACCAATTTTGCTGAGATTCTCTCTCTTTTTTCCTCTTGTCTAATCTTTCTCTCAGTTTTGCCATAGAATCTTTAACTACTCCTGAATGATCTGCATAAAAACAACATTGCTCTTTCAGGGCTGCACAGAGCCCTCCCTCTTTCAGAAAGACAATTTCTAGTCCTCGTCGGTTCTGTAATACAACTTCAGACAGAGAAGTCAAGGACTCTTCAAGTTTTGTGATAGATTGTTCTATGGCTCTAAGGTCTTCATCTATGGCTATTCTAAGTTGTTGCAGATGATGGTTACCATGCACTAGGGCTGCTGTCCCGGTCCCAACTCCAGCCGCTACCCCAATTCCTAACATTACGGCGAGGGTGAGGGAGATAGGTTCTCTCTTTGGTCTAGTATGAGTTTTTTGCTCATACCGGAGATCAAAGGAGTCTCCAGAGTGATAGTATACTCGGGGAACAACTTGTACCAACACGCAATAGTGGGTGCCACTGCTAAAAACGGCTGTGGATATACAGGGGGTGAGCCCAGTGTTGCAAGCCCACCAGTCCGTCTCGGAGGGGACCAGATAGTGATTGGAGCTGGGTACTGTCAAGGTTACATTACAAAGATGCTGATGACTAGGGGGCACCTGGCCTATGCAGGTTCCTGACCCAGAAACTTCAGCCAGGGTTAGTTTTCTTTGTTGTTCCCACCCACATCCAGTAGGATTGGCGGAGTTAGTGAAATTATTAGTGGAGGCGATGCCTTCATAGTAAGGGGGGCCTGTTGCCAGACATAGCCAGCAAGAGGAGGTAAATTCTGGCTTTGTCTGGTTTAAAGCGAAGTAGGAGCCTTTTATGAGATTTAGGAGCCTGTCACCTATTCCCAGGTCAAGGGGCCCGTGGGTGACGTTTTGGGCTGAAGGTGTGTATTTAGAGGAGGTGGAGATTGGAGGCGGGGAAGTGCTTTTAGGAGCTCTTGGTTGGGGCTCTCTCGATGCAGGAACCAGGGGCTTCCCTGTTTCTGATAAAACTTGGTTTGGTCCTACTGCGACAGGGGCTGTGATAGGGTTGACTATTAATTTGATTTGGATGGGGATTCCATACAGTGGCTTTTGGTATAAATATAGGCCCCATATTAACCCGGATATCCAATGGTTATCAGATTTTGCTGCATCTTCAAACTTGATGCGGACCAGATTGCAAGTTTTTGAATATCGGGTTCTGGTGCAGCGCTGGACAAAGGACATGGTTATGTACCAGGGTTTCGTGGCCCATTTCCATTCTCCATCATTAGTAGTTATACAGGACCAACTAGCGCAAAACAGGGCATCTATTTCTCCACAAGTTTTTTTCATTTCTCCTGTCCTGAATCCGGGACAGGCATAGAACCCGTTCCGGCTTACGGACACCCTTCTAGCCTGTTTTCTCCATTCTCCCCCTTCCATGTCATCTATCTTTGCTATTTTGTCTAGGTTGAAATAGAGGTCAGGGAACCAAGTCCCCATAGGAGCAATTTTTGAGGTTTTATCTAAGACCTCATGAGTACTAAAATCAATCACCTGCCAGGTCAGGTTATATGGCCGGTGGGGGTTATTACTGCCAGCGACGCAGGGAAGGAGGGCTAGTAACAAGCAAGGGGCTAGATACGAGAGAGTCTTATCTTGAGCGGGTCCTCGGAGCGTCGGAGTTTCCATGTCTCAGGTGGTGTTGGTCCGGGCGTCCCTGGAGCAGCCTTGGCGTGGGATGCGTGGATCCAAGTGGAGATTCCGTCAACCTTTATGGCTGTGGGTGTGGTCAGGAGAACAATGTAGGGTCCTTTCCACCGAGGCTCTAGTCCTTGAGTGCGATGTCGTCTAACGTAGACAGAGTCTCCCACCTGGAAGGGGTGACTGGTCTGTGGATGTCCTGGTTGGTACAGTTCTGCCAAGGGGGCCCAGATTTGGGCCTGTACTGCTTGGAGTCCTTTTAGCCGGGCCTGTAGGTCAGTCTTAGGATCGGAGGGGGAGAAGGAATTAAGCAAGGTTGACAAAGGGGGAGGTCCTCCGTAGAGGATTTCATATGGAGTGAGCCCAAAACGGTTAGGTGTATTCCGGGCCCTTAACAGAGCTAAGGATAGGAGGCGTCTCCAATCTTTTAAACCAGTCTCTAAGGTCAATTTAGTAAGGGTCTCTTTTATTGTTCTATTCATTCTTTCTACCTGTCCTGAGCTCTGGGGTCTATAGGCACAATGTAATTTCCAATTAATCCCCAATATCCTGGCGAGCCCCTGACTTACCTGAGAAACGAAGGCCGGCCCGTTATCTGACCCAATTACCTTGGGAAGTCCGAATCTAGGAAAGATTTCTTCCAAAATTTTCTTGGCTACTATGTGTGCCGTTTCTTGCCGGGTGGGGTAGGCTTCTACCCATCCTGAAAAGGTATCTACAAACACTAGTAA
Source organism: Macaca nemestrina (assembly GCF_043159975.1). Classification (NCBI taxonomy): domain Eukaryota; kingdom Metazoa; phylum Chordata; class Mammalia; order Primates; family Cercopithecidae; genus Macaca; species Macaca nemestrina. Next base: position 48,662,699 of record NC_092145.1, on the reverse strand, counting down.
GTACTTATATCCAGCATAGTGAGGTTTTACTTCAGTGAAGTCTATTTCCCAATAGACTCCTGGGCGGTTACCACGAGTTCGTTTTCCTTCTGGCACTCGGGTAGCCCCAGCGTTTACCTGCTGACAGACCTTACAGGCAGATGTCACTTGTTCTACGAGGGTACTTGCCTTTGGGATTAGAAAGTCAGTTTTTTCAATCAGTAATCTTAGCTTTCGATTACTCAAGTGTGTCCAGGCATGCATCTGCTGGATCATTGCCAGGGCCTCCTTTTGGGGAAGGACTATTTTCCCTCCTTTTTCCCAGTTTTTAGTGTCTTTGTTTTCTATAGCCCCTATGGCCTTTGCTTCTTCCTGGTCTTCTGGGGTATAAGTATGTTCAATAGTTATGTGGCTGGTTTCGTCAGGTTCTGTGGCTAGGGTCAGTACTTCCGCCATGGCGGCTTGCCTGGCTACTTGGTCAGCCTGTCTGTTTCCTACTGCGACTGGATCCTGTCCTTTCTGATGCCCGGGGCAGTGAATTATAGCCACTTCTTGAGGAAGAAAAAGGGCTTTCAATAAGGCAATTCTTTCAGCTTTGTTCTTGATTTCCTTTCCTTCTGAGGTTAGGAGACCTCTTCTTTCATAGATACTTCCATGAGTATGAGCCGTTGCAAAGGCATACCGGCTATCAGTATAAATGTTAGCTTTCTTTCCCTTGGACAGCTCTAGGGCCTTGGTTAGTGCTATTAACTCAGCCTTCTGTGCAGATGTGCCAGGAGGTAGTGATTGTGCCCAAATGGTGTTGTGGCCATCTACTACCGCCGCTCCCGCCCTCCGGGTACCTGAGTCAAGGTAACTGCTGCCGTCTGTGTACCAGGTGTGATCCGCGTCTGGGAGTTCTTGGTCTTTAAGGTCTTCCCGTGTTCCATGGGTCTCAGCCAGTACTTGCCGACAATCGTGTGGGCTTGGTTGGTCTTCCGGTACCGGCAGCAGCGTAGCAGGGTTTAGGGTGACCGGAGGGCCAAACTGGACGCGGTCCGTGTCCAGTAGGAGGGCCTGGTAGTGGGTTAGGCGTGCGTTGGTTATCCACCGGTCCGGGGGCTGCCGCACTATGGCCTCTAGAGCATGTGGGGTAATAATAGTCAGTCGCTGCCCAAGGGTTAACTTAGCAGAGTCCTTGACCAGCATAGCGGTGGCTGCCATGATACGGAGACACGGGGGCCAGCCAGCCGCTACAGGGTCTAGCTTCTTAGACAGGTATGCTACTGGTCTTTTCCAAGGCCCTAATTTTTGGGTCAAGACCCCTTTGGCAATTCCTTGCCTCTCGTCCAGGAAGAGGGTAAAGGGCTTTGAGGTGTCCGGTAACCCAAGGGCCGGGGCAGACAAGAGTGCTTGTTTTAGTGCCTCAAAAGCCAATTGATGCTCTGTCTGCCAGGTGAAAGGGGTGCTCTCCTTGGTGAGTGCATAAAGGGGGGCGGCCAGTTCAGCAAAACCGGGTATCCACAAGCGACAGAACCCAGCAGTTCCCAAGAATTCACGTACCTCCCTGGGATTTCGTGGTGGTGGAAGGCGAGCCACTGTCTCTATGCGCCCAGGGGTGAGCCACCTTTTCCCTTCACTCAGGATATACCCCAGATATGTTACCTTGGTCTGACAGAGCTGTGCCTTCTTGGCGGATGCCCGGTATCCTTTTTCACCCAGTGCCTGGAGTAGATGCCTGGTACCTTGTATACAGATTTCCTTTGTAGGAGCAGCCAAGAGGAGGTCATCCACATACTGGAGTAGAGTCACGTCTGGATTTTGGGTCCGGAAGTCAGTCAGGTCTCGATGAAGAGCCTCATCGAAGAGAGTGGGAGAGTTCTTGAATCCTTGGGGAAGCCGGGTCCAGGTCAATTGGCCTGAAATTCCTTTCTCAGGATCCTTCCACTCAAAGGCAAAGAGTTCTTGGCTTTGGGGGGCCAGAGGTAAACAGAAGAAAGCATCTTTTAAATCTAATACTGTATACCAGTCATAGCCTGGTTTTAAGGTGCTGAGTAAGTTGTAAGGATTAGGGACCGTGGGATGGATGTCCATGGTTCTTTTGTTGATTTCTCTCAAGTCTTGGACAGGCCTGTAATCCTGAGTACCAGGCTTTTTTACTGGCAAAAGAGGAGTGTTCCAGGGCGAGTGACAAGGTCGCAACACTCCGAGTTCTAGAAATTTGTTAATGTGCTGCCGAATTCCTATATGAGCCTCTCGGCTCATGGGATATTGCTTGATAGACACGGGCACCGCCGTGGGCTTTAGATCAATTATGATTGGGGCTTGATACTTAGCTAGCCCGAGTCCTCCCGTTTCCGCCCAAGCTTGGGGAAAATCTTGCAACCAAATATCAGGGAGGCTAGTGATAACCGGAGCGTCGAAAAGCCGATGCTCATCTTGCAGAGACACAGTTAAGATTTGGATGGGCTGACCGTCCCGATTTAATACCTGGGCCCCTGTCTCGGAGAAATGGATTTGGGCTCCGAGCTTGGTCAGAAGATCTCGCCCTAGGAGGGGGTAGGGGCATTCAGGTACCACCAAGAAGGAATGTGTCACCATTCCTTGTCCAAGATTAACTGTCCGGTGGTTAGTCCACTTGTGCAATTTTCCCCCTGTTGCCCCCTGGACCCAGGATGTGCGGGAAGACAGGGGCCCATCTGCCTTTGTCAAAACTGAATGTTGGGCGCCTGTGTCCACCAAGAAGGTGGTGGGTTGCCCCCCTACAGAGAGAGTTAGCCGGGGCTCGGGGGGGGCTCCAGAGCCTTGACACCCCTATTCGCTATCTTCACCTAGGGTGAGGACAGCGGCAGGTTTCTTTTGGTCTTTAGGACGCTTGGGGCAATCTTTAATCCAATGTCCCCGTTCTTTGCAGTAGGCACACTGGTCTTTTTCCACTTTTGGCCGCCTTCGCTTTTCTCCCTCTCTCCCTGGTCCTTTCTCTTTTACAACTGCCGCCAGGATTTTTGTTAAATGCTTATTTCTCACTCGGTCCCTACGATCCTCTCGCTCCATCTGTTCCTTTGCTAACCTGGCTTCCCTTTCCTCAGGGGTTTCTCTCTTATTATATACTTTTTCTGCCTCCCTAACCAATTCCTGTAATCCATAGGTTTGGATTCCATCTAGCCTTTGGAGTTTTCCTTTTATATCTAATGCAGCTTGGTCTATGAATGCCATAGCTACGGTAGCCTTATGTTCTAGGGCCTCTGGATCGAATGGGGTATACATTCAGAACCCTTCCAGAAGCCTTTCCATGAAGGCTGCTGGGCTTTCATCCCTTTCCTGAGTTATGGTCCTTACCTTGGCCAAATTTGTGGGGCGCTTTCCTGCCCCTTTGAGACCCGCCAACAGAGCCTGGTGATAGATTCGGAGACTCTCCCTACCTGGTGCCGTTTCATAGTCCCAGTCTGGGCGGGTGAGGGGAAATCCCTCGTCTATTTCATTGGGAAGTTGGGTTGGGAGGCCTCCTGGTCCTGGCACATTTTTCCGGGCCTCCAGGAGGACTCGCTGCCTTTCTTCAGTGGTTAGGAGGACCTGCAAGAGTTGCTGGCAATCATCCCAAGTGGGCTGGTGAGTGAGGAGAATGGATTCTATTAACGAGGTTAGGGCCTGGGGGTCTTGGGAAAAGGAAGGGTTATGGGTTTTCCAGTTGTAGAGGTCAGAGGCAGAGAAGGGCCAGTACTGGACCGTGCGATTGACAGTACGGAGGGGAAAAAGGGAGGATTGCCAAGTAGAAGGGCCCTCTGGGTCCTCAGTCCGCCGCAAGCGGAGACGAGGAGGTGTCGGCGGCGGCGTCCGAGGGGTGAGTTTGGGCGGGACTGGAGAAGGAGACGGGGTGGAGGGAGGGGCCGAGGGAGAAGTTGGAGAAAGGGTAGGGGCCGAGGTGGTAGAGCAAAGAGCTGGGGACAAGACAGGGGGCAAGGGTGAAGCGTAAGGTGGAGGTCCCAGAAGGAGGTTCTGAGGTGGAGGAGGCAGGGGGTCAAGAAGGAGGAGCTCCCTCTGGGGTTCATCTGGGAGGACTGGCTTAAGCGGGTCTGGATTCCGATTCTTTGGGGCTTCTAAGGCAAGGAGGGTAGATTGGGATGGGGAAGGGGGATGGAGGAAGGGTTTCACCCAAGAGGGAGGATTTCGGACCAGATCCTCCCAAATAATTATGTAGGCCACCTGGTCCGGGTGTCCGAGTGGCCCAGGATCCATCACTTTTGCTTTAACCTGCAAGATAATTGAGAGGTTAAATGTTCCGTCCCGGGGCCATTCCCCATGGAGGGTTGGCCATTCGGACGAGCAGAATGTTTTCCATCGTCCCTTACGGACTTCTACAGAGAGGTGGTGGGCTCGAGCCCGGACGTCAGGGAAGTGAGTCAGGGTTAGAGACAAAGGAGTCGTCAACGTCTGTCCCATTTCGTCCACGTATAACAAGGACAAAACAAAAGAAACAAAAACAAAGACCAGACAAGTAAGGAGAAGCCGCGCGGCCAGAGAGTGGCGCCACAAGATCACAAAATATTCAGACGGCAGGGGCGGCCTGCCTACAGATTTGAAGAGGCTAACTGAGTCGTTAGCCTTCTCCCAGACTACCGCCAGGGCGTCCCCCAGGGTGCAAGTGGGAAGGTGCGGGACACGTCTGTCCCCCTTCCCCACTTAATTCAGAAGGAGTACTCCCCAGAGTTCAGAGTTAGCCGGCAAGACAGACAGAACAAAACGAAAGTACCTGGTAGGTCCGTTCAGTCAGCAGTCCGTGGCCCGGGCCAGATGGGTCTCCGCCGGATGGGTCGGGGGTCCTCGGACGACCCCACTTCCCAGCCAATGCACCAAATGTTGGAACCAAACTGTCGATTCCCTCCTGGGCAGGGGTTGCCGCGAAGGACCACCGACACAAGATTCACAGCAGAGAGTTATTTATTACTAGCGCGCTAGGGTCCCAAGCTCTAAGTTGGCCCTGGGACCCCGAGTGCTTGTTACAGGTTGTTTATATAGGCAAACACAAGTTCAAACACAGCTTAAGGCGCGAAATTCAAACAAAGCTTTAGGCGTGTGGTAATTGGGTCTAGCTATGGCCTGAGCAAGGTGTTTTGTTCTAATTGGTTAGAGCAGGACCTTATGAGGTTTTTTTCTTGGAGTTGCTGATTCCGGGAACTTCGAGGCAGGGTGGGACCCCTGGAATTGGCAGGGTGGGACCCCATGGGGTTGTTTCCCGGAATTGGCAGGGTGGGACCCTATCAGGGTGGGACCCTATCGAGGCAGGGTGGGACCCTATCCAGAGCCACCTGGTGTTAACTTTTTTCTATGTGAGGCCTAGTTTCTAAGTTTTATGAGGCCTAGTTTCAAAAGTTTGAACCAAAATATCAGAAATGGCAGGAACCAATCATAGTTAGCCAAATCGCCTTGTTCAAACACTAGCCAATCATATATCTGATTTGTATAATAACTCTATGCCCACTTTTCTTAGACTATATAACATTGTTCGGAGCTGAGTGGGGGAGCTCTCCTGCCCGTCTCGTTTCACGAGCGAGGGAGAGTTCCAGGTTCGAACCTGTAATAAAGATCCTTGCTGCTTAGCTTTGACTCTGGACTCTGGTGGTCTTCTTCGGGGAATAAACGGTCTGGGCATAACAAATGGGGGCTCGTCTGGGATTTCCCCCAAGCCCACCAGACCCCCAAGTCAACGGATCTTAATCTGTAGGTAAGCCGGCTTTGTCACTGTCTCTGTCTTTGTCTCTGTCTGTCTCCCTGAAATTTCGCGAAATCCGTAATCTGTAATCTGTATTGGTCTGTTCTGTAAGTGGCACGGTCTTGGCGGACGCGCTAGAAGACAGCCACTCGGGACTGGTAGGAGACGTTCCCCAGTGCCCATCTGGGGGCCTCCATCCTTGGTTGCCCCGTCTGACTCAGGTCGGAAGTCCGACACGCGCTCGCGAATGCTCATCATTATTACTGTCTGTCCGTTATTGTTAAGTGTTAAGTGTAAGCCCAAAACGAAACATAAAACCTTTTCTTCCCCTTCCAGGACCGGACCTGTCGGATACTCCCCTCTGCTTCACACTCATTTTCGTCCCCCCTTCTCTTTGTAGGAGCAGTCCAAAGATGGGCAACAACCAGAGCACGCCGCTCTCACTCCTTGTTACCAATTTTAAGGATGTGAAGGCTCGGGGGCGTAACTTAAGCGTAGAACTAAAGAAGGGAAAGCTAGTTACTTTCTGCCGTTCGGAGTGGCCCTCTTTCGGCGTAGGGTGGCCCTCCGAAGGAACTTTCTGTCTCTCTATTATTACTAAGGTAAAAACTAAGATTTTCCTGCCAGGGCAATCAGGACATCCTGATCAAATTCCTTATATTCTAGTGTGGCAGGATCTTGTGGAAAACCCACCACCCTGGATAACTCCATTCATCCCTGAGCCCTGCAAAGTCCTAATAACGCGACCTACAAGACAAAAGACTCCCTCTGCTCCCTCGGCCCCTGTGCTGCCGGACAGCCAGGACCCCCTAACATTAGAACCCACATTTCCCCCACCATATCCGCACCTTATCCCACAGGACCCAGTCCCCCAGGGTGGTGCTTCCGTAGAGGGAAACCGAGAAGCGGAAGCAGCCGAGAGCGAAAGTAACCTGGGGGGGCCGGCCGGCCGAACACGAGGCCGCGTACAGCGGGACCAAGCTTCCCGACTCCCTGACTCCACTGTAGCCCTGCCTCTCAGAGAAATAGGATCGCTCAATGATACCGGGCTCTCCCATCTCATGTATTGGCCTTTTTCCACCAGTGATTTATACAATTGGAAGTCCCAAAATGCTCGGTTCTCAGATAATCCCAAAGATCTAACCTCCTTGTTAGACAGTGTCATGTTTACTCACCAGCCGACCTGGGATGACTGTCAACAGCTCCTCCGAATCCTGTTCACAACGGAGGAGCGGGAAAGAATCCAAGTTGAGGCCAGAAAACTGGTTCCAGGAGATGACGGCCAGCCAACTGCAAATCCTGACCTCATTAATGTGGCTTTCCCTTTGACCCAGCCCAGATGGGACTACAACACGGCAGAAGGTAGAGGACGACTGCTCATTTATCGCCAGACTCTAATGGCGGGTCTCCGGGCTGCAGCTCGCAAGCCCACCAATTTGGCTAAAGTATATTCTGTGTTACAAGGTAAGACAGAAAGCCCCGCTGTGTATTTAGAGAGATTAATGGAAGCCTTCAGACAGTTTACCCCTATGGACCCGGAAGCACTGGAAAATCAGGCAGCGGTAGTAATGTCCTTTGTAAACCAGGCAACACCAGATATTAAAAGAAAACTCCAGAAATTAGAAAGTTTAGAGGGAAAGCAGATTCAGGACCTCCTTCAGATGGCCCAGCGAGTTTATAATAATAAGGATACTCCAGAAGAAAAACAGTTCAAGGCAACCAAAGAAATGACCAAAGTCTTAGTAGCAGCTTTCCCCCAGGCAGGAAATGGCCAAAACAGAAAGCAGAAAAAGCAAGGCCCTAGGCAAGGATTAGAAAAAGATCAGTGTGCTTATTGCAAGGAACGTGGCCACTGGATTAAAGACTGCCCAAAGAAACGGAGACCAGCTAACCCTACCTCCGTACTCGTTACCCAGGACTCTGACTAGGGAGGACGGGGTTCGGACCCCCTCCCCGAACCCAGGGTAACTTTGCAAGTGGAGGGGTCCCCAGTTCGCTTCTTGGTCGATACTAGGGCGGAACGCTCAGTCCTAACCAAACCAATTGGAAAAATATCTAAGAAAACATCCTGGGTGCACGGGGCCACAGGCATCAAAAAATACCCCTGGACAACCCAGAGGACTGTAGACTTAGGAATGGGAAAAGTCTCCCATTCCTTCCTAGTCATCCCAGAGAGCCCCTGCCCTCTACTAGTGAGGGACTTGCTGACAAAGATGGGGGCCCAAATCCACTTTGAGCCAGAAGGGCCCAAGATAACTGATTCCCAAAACAGGCCAATATCTATCCTGACTGTCACCTTAGAAGATGAGTACCGACTCCATCAAGAGCAAAAGCCCCCCGATCAGGGAATTGACTCTTGGCTCCAGCGTTTCCCTGAAGCGTGGGCAGAAACTGGGGGCTTGGGGCTAGCTAAACATCGACCTGCCATATTTGTGGAAGTTAAGCCAGGGACGGACCCGGTTCGGGTTCGGCAATATCCTATGCCCCTGGAGGCAAGAGAAGGAATTACGCCCCATATCCGCCGACTCCTAGACCAGGGAGTCCTACGGGCTTGCCACTCATCCTGGAATACTCCACTTTTACCTGTTCGTAAACCCAACAGTACGGACTACAGGCCAGTACAGGATTTAAGAGAAGTTAATAAAAAGGTCATGGACATACATCCCACTGTGCCCAATCCATACACCCTTCTGAGTGCCTTACATCCCAAAAAACAGTGGTATACCGTTCTTGATCTAAAAGACGCTTTCTTCAGCCTTCCTCTGGCTCCCAAAAGTCAAGAACTCTTTGCATTTCAATGGACGGATCCTGAGAGGGGCATCAACGGTCAGCTAACATGGACCAGACTGCCACAAGGGTTCAAGAACTCGCCAACCCTGTTCGATGAAGCCCTTCATGAAGATCTGGGTGAGTACCGGCGGCAACACCCTGCAATAACTCTTTTGCAATATGTTGATGATCTCTTAATAGCGGCCAGGTCCCCGGAAACTTGTGTTCAAGGGACTGAGGACCTCCTGAAGACTCTGGGGGAGCTAGGCTACCGAGCCTCAGCAACAAAGGCTCAGATCTGCAAGTCGGAGGTAACTTATCTGGGGTACCTATTAAAAGGGGGGCAACGCTGGCTAACCAAAGCCCGAAAGGAAACAGTCCTACGCATCCCTAGACCCCAGTCAACACGGCAAGTGAGAGAATTCCTGGGGTCGGCAGGGTTCTGTAGGTTACGGATACCCGGATTTGCTGAGTTAGCCAAGCCCCTATACCAGGCAACAAAGGAACGGCAGCCCTTCAATTGGACGGAAGAGGCTGAGTTGGCCTTTCAGCAAATCAAAACTGCCTTGTTATCAGCCCCTGCGCTGGGGCTCCCTGATGTCTCCAAGCCCTTCCACTTATACGTGGATGAAAGTAAGGGTGTTGCAAAAGCCGTGTTAACACAGTACCTAGGCCCCTGGCAGAGGCCAGTTGCCTATTTGTCAAAAAAATTAGATTCATTGGCTGCTGGCTGGCCACCCTGCCTCCGGATAATCGCGGCGACCGCCCTAATGGTCCGAGACGCTGATAAACTTATCATGGGGCAAGAGTTGCGCATTATAACCCCGCATGCCATTGAAGGCGTCCTCCGGCAGCCGCCGGACCGATGGATAAGTAACGCCCGGCTCACCCACTATCAAGGACTGCTGTTAAACCCCCTCAGAATAACTTTTCTGCCCCCAACCTCTTTAAACCCTGCTTCACTGCTGCCAAATCCAGACTTGAACGCCCTGTCCCATGAGTGCACTGAGATACTGGCTCAGGTGCATGGGGTGCGGGAGGACCTGCAAGATCGTCCGCTCCCCGACACAGAACTCACCTAGTTCACTGATGGCAGCAGCTACGTCCACCAAGGCCAGCGGTATGCAGGAGCGGCTGTAACGTCAGGACTGAGGTAATCTGGGCGGAACCCTTGCCTCCAGGGACATCGGCCCAAAGAGCCGAACTGATAGCCCTTACACAGGCCCTCACCCTAAGGGCAGAGAAAAAACTAACAGTATACACGGATAGCCGCTATGCTTTCGCTACTGTGCACATACATGGGGCCATCTACAGAGAAAGGGGACTATTAACAGCCGAAGGCAAAGAAATAAAAAACAAGCAAGAGATCCTAGCTCTATTAACTGCTTTGTGGAAACCAAAGAAATTGGCTATTGTACATTGCCCTGGGCATCAGAAACCAACTACGCCAATTGCTCGAGGCAACTTCTTAGCCGACCAAACCGCAAGGAGCATAGCAAAAGCTCCCAGTCAGCTCCTCAGGCTCCAGCTCCCCGATCCTGGCCCGCGAAATTTGCCATGTTTTCCCGACTATACCGAACAGGATCGCGAATGGATGAACACGCTTCCCCTAAAACAGGTTAAAAATGGGTGGTGGACTGATATAAATGACCAAACCATCCTACCAGAAAAATTAGGACGGCAGGTGTTGGAACACATCCACCAGACAACCCACCTGGGTGCCCAGCGAATAATGGACTTAATCAGGCACGCCAAGTTTAGAATCAGGCGCATAGCTGAACTGGCCAGCGATGTCACAACAAATTGCAAAGCCTGCCAACTAAACGCTTGCCCCCAAACCCAGACCACCACAGGAATTAGGTGTAGAGGAACTAGGCCTGGTATCTATTAGGAAATAGACTTTACTGAGATAAAGCCTGGAAAATATAGGTATCAGTACTTACTTGTCTTTGTAGATACTTTTTCAGGATGGACAGAAGCATTCCCAACTAAGAGAAAAACTGCTCAGGTTATAGCAAAGAAAATTTTGGAAGAAATCCTCCCCAGGTATGGCTTTCCCGTCCAAATAGGGTCAGACAATGGACCAGCCTTCGTTGCTAAGGTAAGTCAGGATTTAGCTTCCATTCTGGGGGCAAATTGGAAATTACATTGTGCTTATAGGCCCCAAAGCTCAGGACAGGTAGAAAGGATGAATCGGACTCTGAAGGAGACCTTAACTAAATTGACCATGGAGACTGGCGCTAATTAGGTAGTACTTCTCCCCTACGCTCTGTTCCGGGCCCGAAATACCCCTTACAGACTAGGCCTCACACCATATGAAATCATGTATGGCAGACCCCCACCCCTGGTCCCCAGTCTAAAAGATGACTTACTCAAACCTGAAACTGAAAATGTCTCTGAGCTCCTGTTCTCCTTACAAGCCTTACAGAAAATTCACCAGGAAATTTGGCCCAGACTACGAGAACTGTACGAGGCAGGACCTCCACCGACGCCTCATCCGTTCCAGCCGGGAGACTGGGTCCTAGTCAAGCGCCACCGGCAAGAAACTCTTCAACCCAGGTGGAAAGGACCACTGCAAGTACTCCTGACTACTCCCACCGCTCTCAAAGTAGAAGGCATCGCTTCGTGGATCCACTACACACACGTCAAACCAGTGGACCCAACATCCGACCTTCTCGAGCCATCTGGAGCACCGGTTACATGGACTATAGACAAAGCTAAGAACAATCCCTTAAAGCTAACCCTGCGCCGTCATCCCCATAGCCGTAACCATGTCTAGCTTACCTATGCTTTTATGCCTTATGCATCTGACTCTCCTCACTGCTGCGCCGTCTAATCCCTATGTCTGGAGGTTCTGGCTCTATGAGAACAAAACTCACCCCGGGGAAACCCCCCAAGCGGGTAAACTGCTAGCTAGCGCAGACTGCCCCCCCTCAGGGTGTAATACTATAGTTTACCTCAATTTCACTAGGTTCCAGATTGCCCAACCAGCAATACCCATGATCTGTTTTGAATATGATCAAACTGAATATAATTGTAAAAATTATTGGTGGCACCAGAGTGCAGGTTGCCCATATAGCTACTGTAAGACGCACTCTGTCCGATACTGGAGAGAACGACAAGGGTGGTATTTTTACAAAACTGAGTCTCCCGTCACTTACACTTGGATAATTAGAGACCCATAGGACTCTCGGTGGACAACCCCACAACATGGGGGAGTATATTACTCATCAACTAGTACCTGGCCCAGTAGCCATTTATATCTGTGGAGAAGTCTAGTCCAGATTCAACCCTTAATCCACACACAAATCCACAGGCAAGAAACCAAGCTATCACAAGACTTGCAGCCCTTCTCCTGGCTAACTCTATTACGGGAAGGGCTAGCATTCACCAACCTCACTGGTTTAGGCGACCTGTCCTCTTGCTTTATGTGTGCAACCCTAGGAAGACCACCATTAACGGCTGTTCCTCTATCCTCCCCTCCCACAAACTATACAGGTTTTAACTCATCGATAGTCACGATACCCGATATGGCCCTGTACCGTGACCCATACCAAGAGAAATACCCCTATTGTTATTTGGCATTTAGCAACAGCCTCTGTAACCAATCGGCTACATACCCTAATAGTCCCATATATGCTCCCCCTGGTGTGTTCTTCTGGTGTAATATAACTCTGTTAAAAACTCTGTCCAAAAGCATCTCTGACGGACAGTTGTGTATCCCTGTTACCCTAGTTCCCCGACTGACACTGCTAACCCCAGCAGAGTTCATAGGCTGGGCAGGGACCGCCCCAACTAAAACTGCGCGACATAGATGAGCAGTTTTTCTACCACTAATTGCCGGAATATCCTTAACCACCTCTGTCATCGCAGCGGGGTTAGCAGGAGGGGCCCTACAACACTCCATGATAGAAAACGACAAGCTGTTACAACAATTCTCTGTTGCTATGGAAGACTCTGCCTATTCCCTAGCCTCCCTTCAGCGGCAGCTCACCTCCCTAGCACAGGTCACCCTTCAAAACCGCAGAGCCTTAGACTTACTCACGGCTAAGAAAGGAGGTACCTGTATGTTCCTCAAAGAAGAATGCTGTTTCTATATAAATAAGTCAGGGTTAGTTGAGGAAAGAGTCCAACGCCTACACGAACTAAGCTTAGAAATGAAAAAGCAACAATTCACTACAGCCGCTAACAATTGGTGGAGCTCTTCAATGTTTTCCCTTCTGGCACCCCTTTTAGGCCCCCTAATGTCTTTACTACTTCTATTCACTATAGGCCCCTGTGTGGTAAATAAAATTTTACAATTTGTCAGAGAAAGGTTTGATACCATCCAACTAATGGTCCTCCGTAGCCATCACCAGCCTCTCCTGCACCCAGAAAGTGAGGCTATATTATAAGACTCTGGAAATCCAAGATTGGACATCCAGTTACTTATGAGAAGGGGGAATGAAAGGACACAAAGATAGATGTATACCCGCCCCCCACCCACTACACCCTTGTTCTGCTCTCTAATCTTTGCACATACCAGAGATTTCGTAAGTTCTGTGAGTACCTGGTTTTCTGCACGTACCAGAGATTTTGTTTTGCACATACCAGAGATTTTGTAAGTTCTGAGGCAAGGTCACAAGACGTGTTTAAGTAAGATAAACTCTTGCTGCCATAAACCTGCTCTCCCGCCTCAAAGTTTGAACCAAAATATCAGAAATGGCAGGAACCAATCATAGTTAGCCAAATTGCCTTGTTCAAACACTAGCCAATCATATATCTGATTTGTATAATAACTCTATGCCCACTTTTCTTAGACTATATAACATTGTTCGGAGCTGAGTGGGGGAGCTCTCCTGCCCGTCTCATTTCACGAGCGAGGGAGAGTTCCAGGTTCGAACCCGTAATAAAGATCCTTGCTGCTTAGCTTTGACTCTGGACTCTGGTGGTCTTCTTCGGGGAATAAACGGTCTGGGCATAACAGTAGCCCATCTTCAAGATGCTGTATTAAAGACTGTAGGTTCAGGCCCTGCTGCTAAAATTCTTTTGGATACTCTGGCTTTTGAGAGTGCTAATCCTGAGTGCCAAAAATTGCTGCGTCCTCTGAAAGCTAGTGGGGCTAATTTAGATGAATACATTCGGGCTTGTGCAGGTGTTGGAGGAGCTATTTACAATGCTCAATTGTTTGCTGGGGCACTTTCTAAGGCTTTAAAAGGCAATTCTAAACAAGGTATATGCTATCAATGTGGGAAACCCGGTCATTTTAAAAAGGAATGCCAGAAAAAATTAGGCTTTTCTGCTCTAAAAGAAAAAAGGTTAACATCTAATATGTGTAAACGATGTGGCAAGGGTCGACATTGGACCAATGAATGCCGTTCAAAAACTGATAAAAGTGGGAATGTACTGTCACCCCTCTCGGGAAACGGAAGCCGGGGCCCGCAGGCTTGGGGCCCCAACAACTACAATGCAGGCCTACCCTAGTACCCAGTGAGCAGTGGCTTACAACATCAAGGAATGACCTCGAGTCCTCCTTAAAGACATCTTACCCTACCCCAGTTTCTCAGCTTTATACTGCCACTAAGCAGAGTGCCGCTGCTGACCTAGCTATTGTCCAGCCTTATACTTTAACTCCTAATAGAGGAATATATAAGTTGGCTACCGGAGTGTGTGGTCTTTTGCCAAAGGGACATGTAGGACTTTTACTAGGTTAAAGTAGCAACGCTATGCGGGGGTTAATGGTGGTCCCAGGAATAATTGATGCTGATTTTACTGATGAAATCCTTATTATGGTACAAGTCTCACAACTTATGCGCCTAGAGGCAGAGGAACGTATTGCATAATTGCTTTTATTGCCTTTTTTTCCTTTCTTATCTGGAAATGTGTCTCGTCAAGGAGGTTTCGGTAGTACTGGGAAAACTGTTTTCTGGGAAACTTTAGTTTCTGATCAAAAATCTTTATGTTCATTGCAAATTAATGGGATACTTTTTGAGGGCTTAGTCGACACAGGAGCAGATGTATATAATAATGTTTGGCTCAATGGCCTGATCATTGGAAAAAGAAACAAGTATCGGTTACTCTATCCGGCCTAGGTACTGCTTCTATAGTCTACCAAACTGTCGAGCCCCTAAGCTGTGTAGGACCTGAAGGACAACAAAGAAAAGTGTTCTTTTATATTGTATTTGGGGCCGCGATCTTTTACAACAATTTGGTGCCTTTTTAAGCATTCCTCATATTTCTTCAGCTGCCAAAAATATGATGTTCAAAATGGGCTACAATCCTTTAAACTCTTAGCCACTGTCCACAAGCCTCAAGCTTTACAATTGAAGTGGAAAACTACAACTCCTGTTTGGGTGGAACAGTGGCCATTATCTAAAGAAAGACTTAAGGCTTTAAAGAATTTAGTTAAGGAACAATTGGCCGAGGGGCATATTGAACCAAGTACTTCTGCATGGAATTCCCCTGTGTTTGTCTTGTCAAAAAAAAAAAAAAAAAAAAAAGGAAAATGGCACTTATTAACTGATCTTAGAGCTGTAAATACTTGTATTCAACCTATGGGGACTTTATCCCCTGTAGCAGAAGAAGAATTGTCATTTGTAGAAAATAGAATTAATGAAGCTCACCTTGATTATATTGTACCCAATCTTCCACTTTTGTTGTGTCTTTTTCATACTCCCCATTCGCCAAGGACCGTTTTACACCAAGATAATAATATTCTGGAGTGGCTGTTTTTGGCTAATAAAGCCATTAAGAAAATTCACCCATATATTGTTAAATTGGCTGAATTAATTATTAAAGGACGACATCGAGCTCGTCAGTTGCTTGGTGCTGACCCTGTAAAAATTATTACCCGATTATCTAATCAATACATTGAATCTCTGCTAAAAACTCATGAGGATTGGCAAGTGGCTTGCGCTGAGTATACTGGTTCTTTTTCTCAGCATTATCCTAGTAATAAATTGTTTGCTTTTCTGCAACAATATTCTTTACTGCCATATAATCCTATCTCTTACACTCCAGTTAAAGGTCCCACCTTTTTTACTGATGCTTCAAACAATGAAAAGGCTAGATACTGGACTTCAGACGATTCAAAAATTTCTCACTATCCATTTGAATCAGTCTTTATTATTTGTAACTCTTACTTCCCGCATTGCCCCCCTTTTTATCACTCATATTCATTCTCATTCAGCTTTGCCAGGACCTTTATCTTTTGGCAATAGTCAGATTGATTCTTTACTTATTGGCAGTGTCCAACGGGCTCAAGATGAACACCAACTACATCATACTAATAGTTTAGGATTACAACGGCGATTTTCTATAACACGCCGACAAGCCCGAGCTATTGTCAGAGCCTGCCCACCTTGTGCTCCTATTATTGCACCTTTTTTAAGTCCAGGTATTAATCCTCGAGGCATTCAACAAAATCACATTTGGCAAATAGATGTAACTTATGTTCCTTCCTTTGGTCGTTTAAAATATGTTCATCATACTATTGATACGTGGTCACATTTCCAATGGGCTACGCCATTACCCTCTGAAAAGGCTGACTCTGTTTTTACTCATTTACTT
The DNA here is from genome assembly GCF_043159975.1 of Macaca nemestrina. Lineage (NCBI taxonomy): Eukaryota > Metazoa > Chordata > Mammalia > Primates > Cercopithecidae > Macaca > Macaca nemestrina. The sequence continues at coordinate 48,646,714 of NC_092145.1, read as the reverse complement.
ACTTGCTTTGCAGTTATGGGAGTCCCTGCTGAATTAAAAACTGATAATGCCCCTGCTTATTGCTCTGGCAAATTGGCTGCCTTCCTCTCTTTATACCATATTCATCATTCCACTAGTATTCCATTTAACAGTCAAGGTCAAGCAATTATTGAAAGAGCCAATGCTACCTTAAAATTACAACTTTTAAAGCAAAAAGGGGAAAATGGGCGAGATTCCCCAAAACATCAAATTCTGAAAGCCTTTTTTACTTTAAATTTTCTCAACCATTGGCGCCAATTACAGCAGTCTGCAGCGGTGAAACATTTTCAACAGCCTTTAGAAAAGCCGCAAAACAGTAATCTGTGGGTGTATTATCCTTCATTACAAAGGAAATATTTAAAAGGAAAAGTTTTACAATGGGGCCGAGGCTATGCTCTTGTCCGTACAGCTGCCGGAAACGAGTGGTTTCCATCTCGACGGTTGAAACAGTGCCATGGCGAAGAAGAGCCAATCCAAACAGTTCCTGAAGGAATTCCAGGAGCTAAATCTGAGCGCTCAGAGAACATTCACCTTTGGAACTCGTGCGAAGCCCCCGACATGGGGACAACTGAAACAGTTAAGAAGCTAAAGGGGTTGTTCAACAAGCTAGGCAGCCCAAAACCCCACTGACTTTATTCCTGGCTATGCTGGCCGTAGTAAATTGTCAGGTAACAGCTGGAGAATTTACATACTGGGCTTATATTCCTTTTGCACCCTTATATCAAGGTGTGGCCTGGGGAGACAGAGAAGTCCCAGTATTTACTAATGATACTGCTTGGATGCCATCACCTTTTTTAAACCAGGATCCTGAATTAGACACTGGCACAGTAAATAGTTCATATCAATTTGGGGTTGAAGAGTTACCTATATGTCTTGGGGGTAGTCCGCATTGTCTGCATCTTTCTCATGAGGCTTGGGCTGTTCGCTATAACCATAGTCATATCTCTGCCTTTACTATGATTGTTGTGGCTCAAAGTTTCAAGTATAATCATACTGTAATACTTAATGAAACTCTGCCAAGTACATTATCTTTATGCCCTATCCCTGATGTGTCCGGAGGTGTTTCCCAACTAGAGTGAACTAAATGTAGAAGTAGTGGGCCACGATTATTGTTAGAAGTAAAAGGGAAGAGTCGTAAATACTTTGTTACAGATTGGAGTGTACATGGAGATTTTCAGACTAAATTCAGCCATGTCAACCTGCGTTGGCATAAGGTAATCACAGCATTTCTGCAGATGGCAATGAAACTATTATTTGGCATGATGGTGGTCTATCACCCCTTGCCACATTTGGCTAATACCTCGCAAATACAAGGTCATATTTGAAAGTTGCTAGCTGCTGGTAAACCAATGTTCACTTTCACGGGAAACATGTCCTTAAATCTTACTAATATTGCTAACCCTTTCCATATATCTTTGCATCGAAATAGTTCTAGATATGTTATTGCATGTGTAAGAAAGCCTTACTTGTTGTTGACAGGAATTTTTAAATGGGATAATAATACAGGGGTAGTTAACTGCACAAACAATTGTACATTCTTAAGTTGTATAAATACTACTTGGTGGAATAATAATTGGAATGAGTCTCATTCCGATTTATATATACTAAGAGCCAGAAAAAAACCTGGCTACCTGTAAACTTAACACGTACTTGGAGTGAATCTGCTGGGGTTACTCAAATTTATAAGGTTATGCAAGATCTTGTCCACCGCAGTCGGAGAATGGTTGGAATCGTCGTGACCGCGGTGATAGGACTTGTAGCAATTGCTTCCACTACTGCTGTTGCTGGATTAGCTCTACACCAGAATATACAAAATGCAGAATTTGTGCAACAATGGCATGAACAATCACATTTGTTGTGGCAGCAGCAACGAGACATAGATGCTCATTTGACTGAACGAGTAGATACTTTGGAACAAGTGGTTTCTTGGTTGGGAGATCAGGTAACAGTGTTGAATACCCGAGCTTTGTTGAAATGTGATTGGAACACTACCCAATTTTGTATTACTCCTGTTCCTTTTGACAGCACTGTACATAATTGGACTGAGATAAAGAGACTTTTAATTGGTCATAATAATCTTTCCCTAGAAATACAAGAATTAACACAGAACATTTCTGAAACATTTTGCAATTAGTCACCGTTGCTGACTGGTGCAGATTTGATGACTGGTATTGCACAAAGTTTGACATCTTTGAACCCTATGAGTCCTGTAAAAACTTTGCTGACCTCTGTTTCTAGTAATGTATTGATTGTTGTTCTTGCCTTTGTCATTTTTCACAGTCTGCTGGAGACGGTGCCAAAGGGCAAACACCGAATCCCAGCGAGCCCAACATGTAATGATGGTTTTAAAAGAAATTCAAACTTGTAAATAAGGAAAGGGAAAATGTAGAGGACTACGTGCTCACAAACAGGGTGTTCCCCATAAGTCCTGCTCTCGCAAACGAAGCAGGGCGTTCCGACAAGTCCTGCTCTTGCAAACGAAGCAGGGCGTTCCCAATAAGTCCTGCTCTTGCAAACGAAGCAGGGCGTTGGGGGCCTGTTTATATGTAAACATCTTGAAAATCCAGAAAGTCAGGGAAAGGTCAGAAAAACAACGATGTGTCTTGTGACTTGGCAACATTCCACAAACGACTGTATAAAATAAAGCGGAGCGCGCCATTCGGGGCGGCCACCATGTTTGTCTTGTCTTGTGTTGTCTTGTGTGTTCATTCCTTTGTTTAGGAAACACGCGGACCCCAACACCAGCACACTTGCAATGGTGGTGGGAACAGGGGTACTTGCATCAACCCTCACTCAGCTCCAGGAAGTTCAGCACAGAGAGAGAGATCCTGTTTGTTTGGGGGAAAGTAAGGGAAGACAACAAGAGTCTCTGCCTGGTAATCCAGGGAATTCTTTTAGATCTTACCCAAGACCACCAAGGCAGTTACTCTGTGTGTCTACAAGAGACACAGAATTACTGGGTTTGGAGTGTCCCCTAATGGAGATATGGCTGTAGTGACCAAAAACTTAGACCACAATACCTACGTCCCTTCGAAGACTTGGAAAGCTTCCTTAAGCAGCATGGGTACAAACAAGCCCAGACAGTGAAGACTACAATAAGTACCTATCCCTTCAATGTCCAAAGTCCACAAGCATCAAGGCCATCCAAGCAAACATGACCTCACCAAATGAACTAAACAAGGCACCAGTGATCAATCCTGAAGAGGCAGAGATATGTAATATTTCAAGCAAAGAACTCAAATGAACTGTTTTGAGGAAGCTCAACGAAATTCAAAGTAACATGGAGAAGGATTTCAGAATCCTATAAGATAAATTTAACAAAGAGATTGAAATAATTTTAAAAGAAGCTGAAATTCTGGAGCTGAGAAATCCAACTGACATACTGAAGGATGCATCAGAGTCTCTCAACAACAACAAAAAAAGACCAAGCAAAAGAAAGAATTAGTGAGCTTGAAGACAGCCTATTTGAAAATACAAAGAGAATATAAAAGAAAGAAAGAATAAAAAAGAGTGAGAAACACCTACAAGATCTAGAAAATAGCATCAGAAGGGCAAATCTAAGAGTTATAGGTCTTAAAAAGAAAGTAGAGAGATCAGGGTAGAAAGTTTATTCAAAGGAATAGTAACAGAGAACTTCCCATACCTAGAGAAAGATATGAATATTCAAGTACAAGAAAGTTATAGAACACCAACCAGATTTAACCCAAAGAAGACTTCAAGGCATTAAGTAATAAATTTCCAAAGGCCAAGGATAAAGAAAGGATCCTACAAGCAGCAAGAGAAAATAAACAACTAACTTACCAAGGAGCTCCAATATGCCTGGCAGCAGCCTTTTCAGTGGAAACCTTACAGGCCAGGAGAGAGTAGCATGACATATTTAAAGTATTGAAGGAAAGAAGCTTTCATCCTAGAATAGACTATCCAGATAAAATATTCTTAAAACATGAAGGAGAAATAAAGACTTTCCCAGACAAACAGAAGCTGAGGGACTTCATCGACACCAGACCTGTCCTATGAAAAATGCTACAGGGAGTTCTTCAATCCAAAAGAAAAGGATGTTAATGAGTCATAAGAAATCATCTGAAGAGACAAAACTCACTGGTAATAGTAAGTACACAGAAAAACACAAAATATTATAACACTGTATTTGTGGTATCTAAACTACATATCTCTTAAGTAGAAAGACTAAGAGATGAACCTATCAAAAATAAAAACTACAACTTTTCAAGAAATAGATAGTATAATAAAATATAAATAGAAAAAACAAAAAGTTAAAACATGGGAGGATGAAGTTAAAGTACAGAGTTTTATTAGTTTTCTCTTTGCTTGTTTGCTGGTTTATTTATGCAATCAGTGTTAAGTAGTTATCAGTTTAAAATAATCAGTTATAAAATATTATTTGCAAGCCTCGTGGGAACCTCAAATCAAAAAACCTACAACAAATACACACACACAAAAATAAAAATCAAGAAACCATAACACCAGAGAAAATAACCTTTACTAAAGAGAAGACAGCAATGAAGGAAATAAGGAAGAGAAAATCACAAAACAATCAGAAAACAAATAACTAAGTGTCAAGAGTAAGCCCTTACTTATCAATAATAAGACTGAATATAAACGAACTGAACTTTCCAATTAAGAGATAGACAATGGCTGAATGGATGAAACAAAAAATGAGACCCAACTACCTGCTGTCTATGAAAAACACACTTTACCTATAAAGACACATATAGACTGAAAATAAAGGGATAGAAAAAGATATTCCATGCCAAAGGAAACCAAAAAAGAGCAGGAGTAGCTATCCTCACATTAGACAAAATATATTTCAAGACAAAAGTTAAAAGAAGAGACAGAGATCGTTACATAATGACAAAGGGGTCAATTCAGCAAGAGGATATAACAATTGTAAACATATATGCACCCAATACTGGAGTATCTAAATATATAAGGTAAATATTATTAGAGCTAAAGATGGACAGAGAGACCTAAAAAAATAAGAGCTGGAGGCTTCAACACCCTACATTCAGCATTAGACAGATCTTCCAGACAGAAAATCAACAAAAAACCATTGAACTGAATCTGTACTATAGACCAAATGGACCTAATAGATACTCACAGGACATTTCATCCAATGGCTGCAGAATACACATTCTTCTCCTCACCACATGGATCGTTCTCAATGATAGACCATATATTAGTCCACAAAACAAGTTTTTAAAATTCAAAAAATAATGAAATTATATCAAATATCTTTTCTGCCCACAATGGAATAAAACTAGATATCAATAACAAGAGGAATTTTTGAAACTATACAATCATATAGAAATTAAATAATATGCCCCTGAATGACCCGTGGGTCAATGAAGAAACTAAGAACAAAACTACAAAATTTATTGAAACAAATGATAATGGAAATACAACATATCAAAATGTGTCAGATACAGCAAAAGCAGTGCTAAAATGAAAGTTTATAGCAATAAGCACCTACATTTTAAAAGTAGAAAAACTTCAAATAAGCAACCTAACAACACATCTTAAAGAACTAGAAAAGCAAGAGCAAACAAAATCTGAAATTGGTACAAGAAAAGTAATAAAGATCAGAGCAGAAATAAATGAAATTGAAATTTTAAAATAATACAAAACATCAATGAAACAAAAACTCGTTTTTTTCAAAAGATAAATAAAATTGACAAACCTTTAGCTAAACTAGCTAAGAACAAAAAAGAGGGAAGATACAAATAAATAAAATCAGAGGTGAAAAAGGAGATGTTTCAACTGATACTACAGAAATCTGAAGGATCATTTAAGGCTGCTATGAGCAACTATATGTCAATAAATTGAAAAACTTAGAAGAAATGGATAAATTCCTAGACTCATACAACCTTCCAAGATTGAACCATGAAGAAATCCAAAACCTGAACAGGCCAATAACAAGTAACAAGATCTACGTCATAATAAAAAGTTTCCCAGTAAAGGAAAACAGGAGACCAAATGGTTTCACTGCTGAGTTCTATCAAATATTTAAGAAGAACTAATACCAATTCTACTCAAACTATTCCATAAAACAGAGAAGGAGGGAAGACTTCCAAACTCCTATGAGGCCAGTATTACCTTGATACCAAAACCAGAAAAACATAAATCAACAAAAAGAAAACTACAGGCCAATATCCCTGATATACATTGATGCAAAAATCCTCAACAAAATACTAGCAAACCAAATTCAACAACACATTAAAAAGTTCACTCATCATAAGTAAGTGGGATTTATCCCAAGGATGCAAGGATGACTCAGCATACAAAAGTCAATCAATGTGCTACATCATATCAACAGAATAAAGGACAAAAACCAAACAATCATTTCAACTGATGCTGAAAAAGCATTATGATAGAGTTCAACATCCCTTCATGATAAAAACCCTCAAAGAACTGAGTATAGAAAGAACATACCTCAACACAATAAAAGCTATATGTAACAGACTCATTGCAAGTATCATGTTGAATGGGAAAAAACTGAGAGTATTTCCTCTAAGATCTGGAACATGACAAGGATGCCCACTTCCACCACTATTATTCAACATTGTACTGAGAATCCTACCTAGAACAATCAGACAAGAGAAAGAAATAAAGGGCATTTAAATTGGCAAGGAAAAAGTCACATTATCCTTCTTTGCTGATGATATGATCTTGTAGTAGGAAAATCTAAAGATTCCACCGAAAACTATTAGAACAGATAAATAAATTCAGTAAAGTTGCAGGATACAAAATCAACATAAAAAAAGTTAGTAGCACTTCTATATGCTGATAGCAAACAATCTGAAAAGGAGACCAAAAACTTAATTGCACTTACCAAAGCTAAAAACAAAATAAAATACAGAGGAGTAAACTTAATCAAAGAAATAAAATACCTCTAAAATGAAAACTATAAAATATTGACTTAAGAAATTGAAGAAGCCAAAAAAAAAAAACAAAAACAAAAAGAAAAGATAGTCCATGTTTATGGATTGGAAGAACCAATATTGTTAAAATGTCCACAATACCCAAAATGATCTATGGGATTCAACACAATCCCTACTAAAATACCAATGACATTCTTCACAAAGAGAAAATGAAAATTCCTAATATCTATGTAAAAACCCCAAAAGATTCAGAATAGCCAAAGTGATCCTAAACAAAAAGAACAAAACTGGCGGAATCACATTACCTGACTTCAAATTGTACTACACATCTATAGTAACCAGAAGAGCATGCGGGACTGGATGAAAACAGACACAGAGACCAATGGAACAGAATAGAGAAACCAGAAATAAGTCCATACATCTAAAGTGAACTCATTTTCAACTAATATGCCAAGAACATATATTGGGGAATGGACAGCATCTTCAATAAATGGTGATGGGAAAACTGTATATCCATATGCAGAGGAATAAAACTAGACCCTATCTCTCACCATATACAAAAATCAAATCAAAATCAATTGAAGACTTAAATCTAAGACTTCTAAACTCTGAAACTACTACAAGAAAGCATTGGGGAAACTCTCCAGGTCATTGGACGGGGCAAAGATTTCTTGAGTAATACTCTACAAGCACAGGCAATCAAATAAAAAATGGACAAATGAGTTCACATCAAGTTAAAAATCTTCCACACAGCAAAGGAAACAGTCAACAAAGTGAAGAGACAGTTCACAAAATGGGAGAAAATATTTGCAACTATTCATCTGACAAGGGATTAATAACCAAAATATATAAGGAACACAAGCAACTTATAGGACAAAATCTAATAATCCAATCAAAATGGGCAAAAGATGTGATAAAAGATTTCTCAAAAGAAGACATACGAATGGCAGATTCACGATAAATGTAATCAACATCACTGATCATCAGAGAAATGCAAATCAAAACTACAATGAGATATCATCCTACCCCAGTTAAAATGGCTTTTACCCAAAAGACAGGCAATAATTAATACTGGTGAGGATGTGGAGAAAAGAGAACCCTCATATAATGTTGTTGGAAATGTAAACTAGTACAACTACTATGGAGAACAGTTTGGAGGTTCCTTAAAAAACTAAAATAGAACTGCCATATGATCCAGCAATCCCACTGTTAGGTCTATATACAAAAGAAAGGAACTCAATATATTGAAGATATATCTTCACCCCTATGTTTATTGCATCACTATTCACAATAACTATGATTTGGAAGCAACTTAAGCGTCCATCAACAGACAAATGAATAAAGAAAATGTGGTACATATACATAATAGAGCACTATTTGGCCATAAAAAAGAATAAGATTCTGTCATTTGCAACAACATAGGTAGAACTGGAGATCATCACGTTAAGTGAAATAAGCAAGGCACAAAAAGATAAATTTTGCACGTCCTCACTTATTTGTGGAAGATAAAAATTAAAACAATTGAATTCATGGATATAGAAAGAAAAAGGATGGTTACAAGGCCTGGAAGAGTAGTGTGGAGGGGAGAAGCAGGGATGGTTGTTGGGTACAAAAATATAGTTAGATAGAATGAACAAGATCTAGTATTTGATAGCACAACAGAGGAACAATTTATTGTACATTTACAAATAACCAGAAGAGTATAATTGGGTTGTTTATAACACAAAGTGAAGATAAATGCTTGAGGTGATGGATATCCCATTTGCCCTGATGTGATTACTATACATTGCATGCCTGTATTCAAATATCTCATGCTCCCCATAATTATATACACCTACCCACACACACAAAGAAAATTTTTTAAGTTTAAGTTATGTACTTCAACCTCCAGTGCAATTTAACAAAATAGTTTAGGAATGTTCTCTTATTACATCAACAGTGGCACAACATGTTATGGGAAAGTTGTCACTGTTTAAAATTTATTTTATTTGTATTTATTTTTTTAATATATATATAGAGAGACGGGGTTTTGTCATGTTGCCCAGGCTGGTCTCGAACTCCTGAGCTCAAGCAATCCACCAGCCTCAGCTTCCCAAAGTGCTGGGATTACAGGCGTGAGCCACTGCACCCAACCAAGTTGTCCTGTTTTCAGAACTTAATGATTTAACTTGTGCAAAAATATGTCAAGATTTGAAACTAGTATGTTCAGATTATTTAACAGGGAGTCAGTGGTAAAGGCCTCGTTGTGCCTTCCTACCTTTCTCCTTGTTTGTGCATACAATTGCACTTGTTTTTAAAGATACAAGGAAGGCTTGGTTTTAGTACCAAAAGAAAGTCATAGCATGCATATTATTCTTTAATTTGCTTTACTTTCCATGGGTATAAGATCTTTAATAACATGTAATAAAATACCTTTGGGGCATTTGCTACAAATATTTCCCCAATGTATCACTGCCCATGTAAAATAGTTTTAACATTGTTGAGTGGGCAGATGTTCCACTTTAATTTTTTCCACTGATATGACAGTCTTTTCCCTTTCACAAGGTTTAATAAATACCCAGGTCTCTGTATGCTGGTTTTAAAAAATTCTTAATTTTTCAAAAAACATTATTACTTAATCCAACTGTAATTTATTTGGGTGTTTCGTGAGGAGGAAATGAGGAGCAAACTGATGACTTTCCTTCTTTAACTGACTAGCCAATTGTCCCATCACCCTTTATTGAATGGTGCCTTTTTGAGTTGTTTTGTTTTGTCTTGTTTTGTTTTTTGAGAGTCACTCTGTCACCCAGGCTGAAGTGCAGTGGCGCAATCTCAGCTTACTTTACTGCAGCCTCGACTGCCCAGGCTCAAGCGATCCTCCTGCCTCAGCCTCCCAAGTAGCTGGGACCACAGATGCACACCACCACACCGGCCTTTTTTTTTTTTTTTTTTTTTTTTTTGGTAGAGATGGGATTTCACCATGTTGCCCAGGGTGGTCTCAAACTCCAGAGCTCAAGCAATCTGCCCGCTTCTGCCTCCCAAAATGCTGAGATTACAGGCATGAGCCACTGCACCTGGCCTTTTTGTATTTTGTATTGATAGATTATAGTTGTGCATATTTATGGGGTACATGTGATATATTGATGCATACAATGTATATTGATAAAATCAGGGTAATTGGGATATCCATCACCCCAAACATTTATCTTTTCTTTATGTTGGGATCATTACAATTCTCTTCTAGCTGTTTTTACATATACCATACACTGTTGCTAACTATATTCACCCTTCTGTACTATCGAATACTAGAACTTCTTCCTCTAGCTAACTGTATTCTTGTACCCATTAACCAACTTCTCTTCATCCCTCCCTCCTCCTTCCCTTCCCAGCCTCTGGTAACTACTTTGGAGACATGGGAGGAGGAATGAGGCAGGAGAGCTTTTCCTTAGTGTATTTTTATCCTGAATTGTTTCCTGAATATGTAAAATGTGTTAAGATTTTTTAAATGTTCAAAACTTCAACCTATTAAATCCACTGAGAATCAATCTGTTTGGATATAATCTTAAATAGAAAAAGCTATTATAACAAAATGATAATAGCAAAAATATTATTTAAAATTTTGACCAAACAAACAAAAATGGGATGACTATGTAAACTTAGGTATTTCCATTAATGGAATATCATTTATCCAACAAAGCATAATCTACAAAGATTATAGGATAAAATATATAATGACCGAGATATTAAATGAAAAACTAAATTAAAATATATAAATATGATTATGTAACTAAGAAAAAATCCCTACACAAAATAATGAAAATAAATGTTAAGATAAAGAAATTTTCTAAAAAATTTAACTTCTAATGGATTTAGGTAACTTCTCACTAATCCGCTTTTAAATTTTTTCGTGAGAAGTTTTTTTAAGGAGTAATTTAATAACTGGCAGAAAAGGATAAATCAAATTTGTGGGATTTTACTAATTATTTAAATGTTGAATGTTGATGCTGAATTTATCACAAAAGGCCGTCCATCAGCAATCTCTAAGCTAATGGTTTTGACAACATTTATAATAACAATAATAGCATTTCTGTTTTTAGTCTGATAATTTTCTCTGGTGAATACAGGCTTTATTGTGATCTTAAAAACACATCAAAATGATAGGGCTAGTAGCAAAATAATGAACTATTTGTATTTACTCTTAAATTGACCATAAGCTAATACACAAAACCTTTAATCTTTTCAGTTCAATTATATGAATTACCAGGTTATTAATATGTATATGATGCTAGTAATACCAAGTACTATGGGAGGGTACGCTAATGAGTAATTGGCAGGTATGACATGATAGCAGGGTTCATATTTGTATTATACGTCTGCTGGGATTTATTCAGCAGGTTCTGCTGCTGATTCCCTGAACTCCTTCCCTCTGCTGGGTGGTGTGAACTGTTAATTCTCACCTGCAGGGTCCACTCCAACACTGATATTTCAGATGTTTAAAAGCGGACAAGCAATAGGGAGAAGAAACAACTGCATTGACCACCTCCATCAACAACGTCTCCTATTTTTTTTATTTTCGGTTGTCCTGTCCCCTTGACTCTAGTAAACCTTCCTGATTCCAGATTACCTGACTTGTACCTTGGACTACCATTGTGCCTACCTTCCTTTTGACCTGGTAGCTTTTTGCTTCCCTGGCAGCCTGATGCCTGTTTGTCTAGTTTGCTGACTCTTGGCCCAGTCAGACTCCTGATATCTCTGTTTGCCTTGTTCGTTCATCTATTCCTTCACCAGTCCTTGGCACACACTGCAATCTCCCCATCCCAGCAATTTTCACAGACCAGTTGACCCCGTAGTGTGTGTGTCCTAATGCTGTTAGTGTCCAGTGTGCTCCTGAACAAAAACAGAGCTTGAACTAAAGGAAGCAATGAAATAAATAAAGTTGTCTATACATCTGGGAGAACTAAAAATTTAAAACTATAAATGTTAAAAATTAAACCTTAAACAATCTTTTTTAGAGTATAACACATGGGGCACAAAAATTAATGGAATGCAGCAACTCACAGGTATCAATCAACAAATATTTGAGTGCCTGCCATGGGCAAGGCACTATACTTGAAAGGAAAGGATTTCTAGCCACTGAAATATGTTTGCTTTCCAAAGAATAAACAAGGTAACAGAGGATATCCCTTGGGGAGCCTGCTAAGAAAACAGACACACACACACACACACACACACACACACACACACACACACAGAAATTAGAAGAGAAAAAAGCAGTAAAATTCATTCTACTAACGCCATAGCAATTAAACTTATGGATCTTAACTTACTCGCTGCTGAACTAGTTGATAGCATATTTCAGCAGGGCTTGGAAAACCAGTTTAGTGTTTTAGATATTCTGAGAGAGGTAACTTTCAGCCTTGTCACGTGGGATTCCCCAGAGTCCAGTTCCTCATTCCAATCCACTCCATGTTTATGAAAGTGCATTAGCTGGAACAGTAAGAAGAAAAAATATGTACTGCAGGAAGTCATCCAATCCTAATAAGTTGACATGTAGAATAAAGTTGATGGTGTTATTTATTACTAAGGTAGTCCTGGTTAAGGGTTACATGTGTGTACAGTTGGAGGAGGGGCAGGCAAAGGGGAATGTAGATAACTAAAGTGAAATAGAGCTGATGTATTCAGAGGTTATGTTGCTAGAGGTGAGATCAGTTACCTACGTGCAACTGAAATTTCAAACTTCTGTTTAGCAGGGACGTGAGTGGACAATGGTGACTGACAGTTGGAAATATCAGCAAACATCTTAAATTTTATGCTCAAGTGAATGAACAATGAACCAGGAGAACAGGTCTAGTTTTTTTTGGCTCCTTGTAATTTTTACCTTTTTACTTAAAATTACAGCATCTTTTTCAATGAACGCCTATGTGACTGTGACTTATTACAATAAAACCAGCAACTACACTGCAATAGAGACATGTGAATGTGGTGTTTATGGATTAGCTTCACCAGTGGCTAATGCTATGGGGGTGGTAGGCATCCCTAAGAATAATGACTACCAAGCTTGTGACCACAACACTGAGTTTAGTAATACTAAGAAGCCCTGGATTGCGCTGATAGAAAGAGGTAATTGTACATTTTCAGAAAAAATTCAAACAGCGGGCAGAAGAAATGCTGATGCTGTTGTGATTTACAATGCTCCAGATACTGGCAATCAGACGATACAGATGGCAAATTTTGGTAAGTAATAATTGATTCACAAAGAGCATTAGTGTCTGTTTATCTTAGAATGGTATTTCCATCTAGAACTGCTCTAGGATCTGGCAACAAGGTTGTAAAATAATTTTACTTTAAATTTTCTTGCCTGGCACGACTTGTAATTACTTTATTATTATTTAATATTTTAATTAATTTGTTCCAAAGACAGTAGCAATTCATGAAGTGATTCCTATTTTCTTTCATGTTTTCTTAGCAATATAAGTTTCCTCAGTGGGCATTATATCATGAATTGCTTTTTAATAAACTGTACTTTTACCTCTAAACATTAAAAAATTTAATTTTATTATTAATTTGTACTTTTCAGTTTATTTTCTCCTGCAAAAGGGACTGTATGTTTTCAAGTATGTTAAACTGCAAAACACTTTCATTATGATTAAACAATAGCATATTGTAAGTGTGTAAAATGTTATAGAAATGAGAACTTGACTCTACTGCATGCTTGTAAGATTTGAATCTTTTTGCAGGACTAATACATATGAAACTACTCTGCAAAAAATGTTATCCATTGAAAATTGTATGGCAGAAATAGGATAACACTGTAATTCACAAAGAAAATAAAGATTTCCCTTAGAAATATTTACTAATGGCTTCTTAAGTAAATAGAATCTTCTAATTTATTAACTTTTTAAAGGAGTTACTTCTGAAAATTACAGGTTTTTATTTTATTTATTTTTTAAAAAACAGTTTCCAAGTAAATAGATTTTTAAACCAATGAAGAAGTAAACTTCTGAATCCCATTTTGTTCACTGAGGATAGGTATGTGTGTTTTTTCCCAGATCAGACTTGGTCTTTAAAAAAAGGAATAATTTCAATCAAGGCAAGAGCTGACAGTAAATGAATACAAAATTTTGATAATTGGTGTTATCACTGCCAAATTTAGCCTCTAAGAAAATTAATGCAAATTAAATTAAACAGATTTTAGAATTATGAAAAGGAGAAAATCAAACTTATGTTAAGAATAGTATGGTGCTTGGAACGTTCCAAGTTGTACACATACAATATGGCAGTTTAGTACTAACATTTGAAAACCAAACTGCTTATTTCGCTGAGCATCAAAGAATCAGGTAAGATGAACTTCAGCAGTACAAAGTTATTGTAGATGTAACAAAACTTCATGTACTACCTTTTGTGACACATCCTGGACATTGCAAGAGCTCGAGCATTCACATTTTATATTATTTTCTAGCTAAGAGCATTTCATAAGCATTCCCTGCCTGTTCCTATGTTTTTACGAGTGACTTTCATTTTTGTAGAAAGAAACCAATGCCATTTTCTGATAAAACTTGGGAATTAAATCTGTTCTAAGGAACCCACTTGTTATACATTTAAACTTAGAGATCCTGAATACTCTGGGTTGCCTTTTGCATGCACACATTCTACTTATTCACTCTCCTGCTATTTTTAAAATACAAACGGTATGAAACTAAACAGTAGTCCTGTTTTCAAAACTTTCTTTGCAATCTGCATTAGGGACCAATATCTAGTAGAATGTAGGTACCCTGCCAGTAAATTTGAAATATTTACCAAAGATCACTCACAGTAAATCTCTCCAAAAGAAACATGTGCATAATCATTTGAATATGTGACTAAACAGAGTTTTAAAAAGGAGGCAGCTAGACTTATCATTCAATATATACCTCCAATATAACCAAAGACACACGATCAAAAATATTTTTAAAGCTACAGTATTGCACCTGTTTTAAAATAAACACATTGATAAAGATAGCATAATGATCATAGCTGTGACGGTTAACATTTATTGGCATTTATTATGTTTCAGGCACTGTTATAGCATGTTTATTTAATGAACATTGTTTTATAATATATGATGATATCAACCCCAAAGAATTAAAACTAAATTTGGTGGAATTTTGCCTTTTTAAGACCTGCCAACTAGTGTGCCGTTGGATTTTTTCCTTCCTAGAAATTTCCCTTATATAAAAACTATTCAGTGATGCAGTTGACAAACACAAGGAATCAAGTGTGGATATGAACACTAGATGACCAGACCCTAGATCATTAAAGACTGTCCTTATTTTATGCCAACATTTTGTTTGTTCTTCCTGTCTTTTCATTCGTGTTTTGTTTTATTTTGACACAGAGGGTGGGGGAAATCCTCCTATAATAAAGGTCACAGTTTCACCTTCTGTCATCTCATCTTGTATTACCCCCTAAAAACCACCTTTTCAGAAAATCACACTGTAGCCCCCTCAGGCCCTTATACCCTTCTACTCTTCCCTGGTTCCCCTTACCTCTTCATTCCTTCAGTCCCATTTTCCTGTACTAGGTCTTACTAAGCACTTCCACAATATTATATCTCTTTACTTCTTTCTAATGTCAATGCATTCCAGCCAAAGACCACTAGCAACAGACCCGTAGTTTAAAAAGTTAGATTTATTACTTGTTGCAGCAACTGGAAGAGCACACACCGTGGAAAACCATGGGGCATCCTAGTAAGAAGGTGTTAAAAAGGACTTGCAGGATTTGGGCTTGCTTTAGGTGTTTTGGGGGAGAGTTGAAGGAATGTGGCTGTTAACCAACCATTCTAGTTTGCTTGAGATTGAAGGTTTCTTGGGATGTGGGATCTCAATGTTAAACCAGGAAACTCCTGGGAAAACTGTGACAAGTTGGCCACCCTAGCTGGCTTTGTTCTGAACTTGGAGGCTGCCAGTAAGTTGAGGTAATTCTGTGTTTAGGTTTCTAAATAAATCTTTTTTATAAGTGGGGAAGACTAGCCCATGGCTAAAGCTGTAATTGGTAAAGAAGAAACAGTTACCCTTATTAGCCAGAATAGAGAGATATTTGGTAGTTACCCTTATTAGCCAGAATAGAGCGATATTTGGTAATTTTTGTGGTGTGGACACTGTCCATATTTTGTCTGTGTTCACACCTGATTATGGAGTGGTTTTTTGTTTGTTTGTTTGTTTGTTTGTTTGTTTTGATCCGTCATCGTCACAGATTGACCTTCTCTAATGTTGATGTTCTGTGAGATGGTTTATGTTCAACAAGAAAATATCAAGGCTTAATTGAGAGTGCCAGGCTAAGTCCTAAATATCAGGGGCAATTTTTCTCTTTCTCACTGACAGTCTACTTCATCCACCCTCGTACTGTTGTGCAAATATATTCTCTTCCCCCATGTCCTTTCACATTTCTGTGCCTCCCCATCCCCTATAGGTTGCCTTCAAGGGACGCGGTAAGTCTAAGGGATGCTTCCGCACCCCTTGCCTCGCATGGTTTCATAATTTAAATACAGAATGTCCTTACTCCTGAGTCCAGTCTATTTACAGCCTCCCTACTAAGAGTGTTCTTTTTCTGAAGGGGATAATTTCAGTCTGAGAATAGCTTCCACTGAGGAAGAATAGTGTATAGCCTAATACTGGGGGATAAACTTCAAACTCAGTTTCCCATTGTGCTGTGTCCAGTAGCAGTTTCCTAATTTGCTCTTGGATTTCTCCTTTGGGTTATTTTCCACACTGGTGAATATATCTGTATCTATCTACACACAAACATATATGTATATATACATATATTTTCATATTCTAGCTTACCAGAAAGAATAATGGGATTTTGACTTGGCATTTTGATGAAGTGGGAAATAAAAGGATATGCTTACTATGTTCTTAAGTAAGTATGTAACTTCCTAACAATCTTTTCCAAACACTGCAGACATGGTCTTTCAGTTCTAGTCTAGAGATGCGAGAAAATTCAGGACTCCTGAATTATCCAAGCAGAAGATGCATAACATGTTAAGTACTTGCTTGCTGAGCAGACAGCTTTGGAAGTTAAATATGCTATTTTTAGGTAAAATGTCTTGAGAAATGCTTAGATTTGGATGTAGTTTATATCAACAAGGTCAGTAATTTGGGAGGGATGAAATGGTTTTTACGTTTTATCATTTCAGCTGTGTCCAGCAAAGTGGATTAGAGTGAAGTGTGCAGCATTCAGAATCCCCAAAACACCAATTCCAGAGTAGTGAAGTGCATGAAAAGGAAGGGTTTAATTATAGCAGCAAACTCACATGCTTTATAAAAATGTTTTTCTAGAAGTAAAAGGAGAAATAAAAGCATGGTATATAAATGAAGTGAGAAGATGATAAAAACTTCAGTAAGACTAACTCAGATATGTACATAAAGAAGAGCTTAATTCAAGAAAACTAATCAGTTCCATTTCAAATGAGCCTCAAATCTGTCTAGTTCTGTGCATCTCCAAGACACCACTCACTCTATCTTAGATCTCTACAATAGCTTTCTAATTGATTTCCCTGCCACTCTTGTCCCCTTCCAAGCCCAATCCCCAGACTGTAAGCCAAAGTGGCTTTTTAGAGAAAATAAATCTCACTCTGTTTAAAATCCTTCCATGGCTTCCCATGACACTCAGGGTAAGTTCAAACTTCTTTCTAAGACTTTATCCAGCTCTGAATCATATGGCCTACTGCTGTGACTTCATTTCCTCTCATTCCCTCCTCTCCTACTCACTGAACTCTTGTCACACTGGACTCCTTTCAATGCCTCAATTCCACTAAACATTTCCCTGCCAGACAGTCCGAAAGTAACCCTTGATACCTCCCTCATCTTTGCTCCCACATCTAATTAAACATAAAGTTCCCTTGATCCTACCTCCAAGCATTTCTTAAGTCCATTCATTTTTCTCCTCTGCTGCCTCCATCCAAGCCCAGGCCAAAATCATCTCTCACCTGCACCACTGCAGTAGCTTCTTAAGTGTTCTCCCTTGCTATTCTCGTCCCTCTGTAGCACATAGCAGCCAGAGTGATCGTGTGGAAAATGTAATTCCACCTCAGTTAGAATAAAATCCAGGCCTTGAGTCTAGACCTACAAGGTTTGATGCTAATCATGTACAATCAGACCTGATCCTATGCCCTTCCCCCTGTATTACCATGCCTCAGCCACTCTGGGCTTCTCTCTCTTTTTTAGCTAAGAGAAATAAGCGCAAGCTTTTGTACTTGCTGCCTCCTCTGCCTGAGTCACTTCTCCTTCATTTTTTTTTTTCACATAACACTGCCTCCAAAATATAACCATGTCTATCTACTACCACTGGTCTAGTGCAGGCTACTGCCAGCTCTCACACTGACTACTGCAAATAGCCTCCAAACTGGGCTCCCTGATTCTGCTCAACCTACCCCATATATTCTCTACACAGAAGCCAGAGTGATCTAAAAATGTAGGTCGATCACATCACTCCTCTTCTCAAAGCTCCCCAGTGACTTTCCATTGTTCTTCAAATAAAGTTTAAATTTTATCAGGCCTAAAAGGAGTTGTATGATCTGGTCTCTGCCTATCTCTCCAACATAACAGTCTACTCTTTCCCTCTCCCTCACAATACTTTAACCACTCTGATCTTTGGACATTTTCTCCAACATGTGAAGCTTTTTCCATGTGGGATGCTTTTTACTTGCTTTGATCTCTCTTACCACCATCATTATCACACATAACAGGTACTCCATATTCCAGTTTAAATGTTTGTTCTAACGGGTCTCCCTTGACCCTATTCATAATATTTTCTATCAAAACCTTCAGCTCTTTCTTGTTTAAATTTATTTTAATGTATATTTTCTTTTTAAATCTATTTTTAACATTTATTTATTTAATTTAATTTTTTTTTTTTCTTTTTGAGACGAGTCTTGCTCTGTCACCCAGGCTGGAGTGCAGTGACACAAACAAAGCTCACTGAAGCCTCGAACTCCCTGGGTTCAAGCAGTCCTCCCATCTCAACCTCCCAAGTAGCTGGGACCCCAGGCATGTGTCATCACACCAGGCAATTTTATTTTATTTTTTTAGATACAGGGGTCTCACTGTGTTGCCCAGGCTGGTCTCGAACTCCTCCTAGTCTCAAGCAATCCTTCTGCCTTGACATCCCAAAGTGCTGGGATTATAGTTGTGAGCCATCACACTTGGCCTAATTATTTTCTTATTTGTTTATTATTTGTGTCTCCCACTAGATTTTAGGTTCCAGGAGGACAGAGACTGCCTCTGTCATGTTTGCCATTGTATCCATTGTACTGAGCATAGTGCATGGCCTTCACTATTTGCTCAATGAATAAAAGTTTAAGAAACTACAAAGCAATTATCTTTTATATATGAAAAGATGGAGAAGTTTAAATGAAGTTTGGTAAATTCGGCAAACTATTGCATTTTAAATTGTTTTTATTTTTACTGATACAAATAATAAATGAGTAGTTTCTTGTATAAAAAATACTAACAATATAATTAAAGTCTCCCCTTGACTACCACCCCCAATTCCAGCACCCTTCCAAGAGATAACTATTGCTATTCATTGAGTATGTAACCTTTCAGACTTTTTCTATTCATTTTTCCACATATACGTACAGAAAACACATAGTTAATTTGTGTTTTATTTTTAATATTAACAAAGTTATTCTGTAGCTTGCTTTAGCTACTCAACAATAGGAACTGGAGTATGTTCATGTCATTAAATTTGTATTTAAATCAAATTCATTCTTTTAATTATTGCATTATATTAATATTGCATATGCAAACATAATTTATTTAACCAGTCCCCTAGTAATGGCCATTTGGGTTGTTTTCAGTGCTGCTCTTTTACAAACAATACTTCAATTAACATAATTATTGCTGATACATAAGAAAGCTATTGATATTGATCTTGTTTCACTATTGTTGGCCTTGCATCTGACCACTTTGTTGAACTCCTATTAATTTTAATAATTCATCCATTGATTCTCTTGAATTTTCAAAATAAGTGATCATTTTCTCTAGAAAGTTTGGCTTCTTCTTTTATACTAATTCTACCTCTTAATTTTTCCAATGGTCTTATTCCATTGTCTAGGGCTACAATAGTGGTAACAGTATACATCCTTGACTTGTTCTTGACTTTACTAAAAGATGCTCCCACTGTTCTATCACTGAGTATGTTATTTGATAGAAGCTTCTGGGAGACAGTCTTTATCAAGGTTCAGGACTTCAGTAAGATTTTTGAATTTTGTTATTCTTATGGGTAAACTAGAATGTGAATATATATGTATATATGCATATATGTTTGTATGTAGATAGATAGAGATATAGTCACCATTGTAGGATATGCCCAAAAGGGAAATCCAATAGTTTACTGTTAGCTTGGGAGAAATAATAAAGTGGTATACAGAAACAATAGATGATCTCCATAAATTAGGTACGGAAAGAAGAAACAATCGGTAAAAGGGACAATTTGGGGTTATTTTCCAAATATAATTTTATTAGTGTCCTGGACAATTGAAAAAGAAATTTCATTGCATTTACATATAATTCCAAGTTGAGTGTCAAGTTGTAAGACACAAACAAACAGTAAAAGCATCTTGACAAATTAGGAAAATTATTTATTAAAAACAAGATGAATACCATGGTGAATAGTAAAGAATAATAAATGTAGAGACAGACATAAAATAGAAATATATGGTCAAAAAAGACAGGTTTGTAGGCAAAATATTTGACAACTACATTGTACCACAAGTCAACTAAAGAATGACAGAGTTATTTTAAAAATTGACATGATCACGGGATATATTAGTCAGTATATAACATGTTAGGCCTGGAAAATAACTCAGCTATGCTTGGAATTCATGAATCTCTGAAAACATCATAAGCTTTGTTTCTTTTTTTACCTGACTTACAATAACAAATGATTTCAGTACCTCTTTTATGCTTTCACACAAATGCCCAGGTCCCCCCTCCCCTGGGTATAGGCATATACAAACATAAATGCATAAAAATGTATGTTTATAAGGAAATCAAGATATAGTACCTCTGGGCACCAGTTTCCAGATAAAAACAAAATGAGTAAATTTACTGTGAGCCCTTTCAAGTACATTTCATCTCCCTTTTCTCAATTTTAAAATCAAAGAACATTTTGAAAGCATCTCAACATGTGCTATTTGTTCATTAACATATCCTTTGCTTAACTCTTGGCCTCTTCCTCCTAAATTTTTAATGTTTCATTTATTATATTATGATTTGCTGCTCAGACATAGATTTCCCCCAGAACTACTTGCAATTGTTAGAAAAGAGTGTGTGTGCAAACACACACAGAAAAATGCCTGAGCAAGACTGTATAAAGTAGGCTACTTCCTCTTAAGTACTCTCTCTCTGTCTCTCTCATTTCAGCAGTCCTCAGTTCATAAGTGCTCTTACCCCAGCTACCCCTTTTCTTTCATTCAAGAGTACATTCCCTAGGCAGCAAGGACATCATATAAACAAATTATATCTGTTTCTGTCTAAACTTGCAAGTTTTATGTACTACTTACTTAGAAAATTGTTCGATATTCAGGTGCTATTTTGATAAAGTTGGGGAAAATATTTACGTGTTGCACCTAGAAACAACATGCCTTAAAGGAAAAACAAAACAGATTTCTTACTGGTGACATCAGGACCTTTGACAGAACTGTGGAAGAGTGAATTCCAGGGATGATATTTCAGACTGTCCCTCATCACATCATGTAAGCAACAACCTGTTCCACCTATGCTCAGGACCTGCTTTGAGCATATAAATATTCAACAGTATAGTAATGTTAATTGTAATGTAAATATTTAACAATATAGTAATGTTAGCTGTAACTTTTTAGAGTTTTAGATGTATATCATATTTTTGTCTAAATTTTTAATGACATATATTCTCAGCATGACCTATCTAATGACTTCAATATGCAATGATAGTAACACAATGCAGTTAAGTAAATTCATCTCTAGCAATAATCAATACATTGACATCTCCCCTGCAGAAAGAATAAAGAGAAATGAAAATTTCCCTTAATAATTCACTTGCTTTCCAGTTATATTTTAAATTACTGTCTCAGCATCATTTCTCATAATAAATTGGAACTCTTTATTTCTTTCAGTAATGTACCTGTTAAAATATCTGTTTTTCCTTCCCCTTTATAAAGGCAGTTGCTGGTAGTAAGTACTCTGTTAGCTATGTGCCAAGCATTCTTCTCAGTGTCATCATCCCAACAACTCCTATGAGGTACATAGTGTCAGTATCTCCATTTTATATATATGAAAACTGAGGCACAGAGAGATTGGTTAAATTCGCCATGGTCATATAGCTAGTACGTTTCAAAGCTGAGATTTGAAACCTAATATCCTAAGAATTAAGAGTCTGTGCTCTTAATCAGTACACAATACTACCTCTAGTGAGCATATACTATGGAAGGCACTGTAAAAAATGGTACAAAAAAATACCATCATTGCCCTCAAGGAGGGAAATGTAGTCGGAGGACTAATATTTATATAAGTCGTAAAAGGCGGAATGGAAATGTTAAGGTTATTGGAACTGAAGCAATTAAAAAACTGTAAAGGTCAGAGTGTTGGAAGGATCATCAACATAGAAGGTGATAGCGGAGAAGTCAAAGACCAGTACTGGGAATATGAAAATGAGAGAATTATAGGATAACCAATCAGAAAGTGGGATATTTCTGTTAGGATTTCAGAGGTTTCGCAGATTAGGATGCTGATAATATACAGAGTATGGCCATGGTAGTGGGGTCAATAAAGTGGAATGAAGACAAAAATTCCTGAAGTTAAACCACACTGAGGACAGAATGTTGGATGATGGAAAGATTTGGGGGTGAAAAGGATGGCTGTGATCCAAATGATAATGTCTTCATTAATGTGGGGAAATGACTGGGAAGTTGGTCCATGGGCCAGCAGAGAGGAAAGTAATAGAGGTTATTAACACCAAACGCTGTGAGTCTCCAAGAAGCAGATTTTGATTCATAAGAATGGGGGGGGGGGTAGGCCGGGAGCAGTGGCTCACGCCTGTAATCCCAGCACTTTGGGAGGCTGAGGCGGGCGGATCACGAGGTCAGGAGATTGAAACCATCCTGGCTAATGTATTGAAACCCCGTCTCTACAAAAAAAAATACAAAAAAGCCGGGCGTGGTGGTGGGCACCTGTAGTCCCAGCTACTCGGGAGGCTAAGGCAGGAAAATGGCGCGAACCCAGGAGGCGGAGCTTGCAGTGAGCCAAGATCGCGCCACTGCACTCCAGCCTGGGCGACAGAGTGAGACTCTGTCTCAAAAAAAGGAAAAAAAAAAAAAAGTGGGGCAGTAGTCTGGAAACAACAGTGTGGGAGTGAAGAGACTCCTATTCCTTGAAATATAGGGGGCAAGAACAGATGATCTGCCTTTACTGAAAATATCTGAAGGAGAAGTCGTGTCCTCATGATAAGATGGGTTTGGGTTGAGTGAGGAAGCACAGGGAACCCACAGTGAAGAGAAGATGAGGAAAGTATACAAGTTAAACATCTGTCATGTAACCAGAGATCTAGAAGACACATGGAAAATTTCAGGAGAGGAGAAGTAAAAGATGAAAGTAATGAGCAGTATGGAGAGGGGAGCAGAGAAGTGAATAGTAAACAAATTAGCTTCCATTTGGGGCACTAGCTAAGGATGGAATGAATGTGATACCAGGTGGCAACAATGTAAAGATTTGAAACAAAATTCTGGAGTAAATTTGTCTCAAGCAAGTATGGTACTTGGTTTATCAATGTAAAGGGCTGGCATTGTATGTAAAATGTAAGAGCATTATTCACAAGGGAGCAGCCACTCTTGAAGGAGCTGGCAAGGGCAGAGCTGAACAGATTAGAGATGAAAATGTGAATAAATTTAAATCACAAGGGTTTGTTCCTAGAGCTATGATTGTAGATCACAGGGATGGAGAAGTATGTCAATGTTTGGGCAGGGTGGTGGGGTACAGTGGAGGGTAACAGGTGCTAAATGACCTGAATGTAAAACTAACCTGCCCTAGGGTTCCAAATGGAACTGCTTTATAGTCTTAATCCAGGTACAAGTTGGTCCTTGACTTGGGTATCTGGAGGATGTTGCATAAAAATAGGAAATCATTATAAAAAACAAGCACATGAAAAATTATTTGGGGCCATTTTAATAAATCAAATGGCTGGAAAATGATCTGTTTGTTATGACTAATGCTAATTACCTATCTGCATTGAGGAGATTAGAATTTTAGTAAAAACTGGCAGAAACTTAGTCAAGGCCTTAAGATGTCAAAATTGCAATCATTAAATGCCTGGATACCCTGCATTCCAGAATTGAATTAAATCCAATCGACATTTACTTGTGCATATTTTTAGCTTTTAAATGGAAATGTAAATTGAGTTCTTTTCCTCAAAGCAGTCAATTCAGCAGAGGAAGAGAAGTGTACAATCAGTCAAATAGGATGTTTGATATTGTTTTAGCTCCAAAAATGTCAGCATGGACCGAATAACCATTTTTCAGAAATAATTTTTCAACTGATTTTTTTTATCCTCATACAGGATGCAGCCAGCATCTAAATACTCAGTTAACTTATGTATAGCAAGATCAGCTGCAGTTGGAGGCCACAGTGGTTACATCTGAGAAATGTAGTACCATTTCAACCATACACACAGGCAAATGCTCTTAGAAAATTAGTTTTCTCAAAAAGCCAGGATATGCAAAATGACCATATTTATCAAAGGGCTTTGTGAGGACTTCTTGAAACAGAACTCAGAGAGAGGTGGGTAAATCACATGTTGGTTAAAAGAAGGTGTGTAATTTGATTGTTTCACAAGGAATACATCTTTCTCACCTGAAAGATTACCTCAACAAGTGCAGCTTAAAGAAGACCTAAAGAGAAATACTAAGGCTCTAACCTGATGCATTACTGCATGATACCTCCGCGGCCTGGCAGACCAAGGGGTGAAGAGAAACCCTAAGGTATGAACCCCTGGGTTGCTTATTCATTTTGGTTTACTTGTCCATAGCCTTGGCCAAGTGTAGCTTTGCAGTGTAGCTAGGAGGAATTCTCTTAGGGAGAGCAAGTTCTGGTTGAAAACTGGATTTTCTAACTTGGGAATAAAGAAGGTAAAACTGTGATTTTTGTAAATCTAAAAAACAAGGGTTTACTTATTCACTCAAGAAATGTTTACTGAGAGCCAACTATTTGTCCTCCCAAGTTTTACATTTCATAGTTCTATCTCTGAAACTTCAAGCATGCATGACTTCTACCAGAAGCAGTGAGATGTAGTAGTGATTCAAGGCATGGGCTTTGTAGGGGAATAGACCTGGGTTTGAATCCCAGATCTACTGTTTGTTTTCTAGCTGTGTGACCTTGGTCTAGTTACTTAACCACTCTGAATTTCAGTCTTCTTATCTCAGTGATCTCATCTGTAAAATGGGTATACTAGCAATACTACTTTAAACGGCGAAAGATGTATAGGATCTCAAAAGAAATAAGAGTATGTGGTACTACTTTATATAGGGTGGTTGTAAGGATTAAATTAGATAATGCATATAAAGAAGGCACTTTGCACAATGTCTATTTTATAGTAGACAGTAAAAACTACGGTAGTAGCAAGATGATGCTCATGAAGTCATCCTTATTTTCAGTTCATTCTCCCTCTTCTTCACCTATCTATGTCTCTTTCTCACTTTAAACTCTTGGGCAAAAATGTTTGTCTTACAAGAAGTCTTTTTGGCTAACAGTTTATCCTGATATTTCCTTTACTTGGCACCTATTCAAAATTCACATACATAGTTCAGGTCATGCTAATTTTGCCTTTTTCCCTATTTTTATGTATTCTTATGTATTCATTTGTATAATTCCTGAATTCCTAATTATCATAGACTAATAGATGCATAGATTAAACATTTAAAAATATAAAATTTCCATGTACTTCAGGAATCCCTTAAACTAAAACCCTGTCTAGTGGTCATTCATTTACTACTTGAGCACTGTCAGGGACAGAGAGTTCACCATCTCACAAGACATTTCAGTTCATTGCTGAACAGCTCAAGTTTTTAGAAAGTTATTGTTCAAACTATGCCAAAATATGCCTTCCTCTAACTTTCACACATTTTTTTCCTTGTTGTGCCTTCCTGAACAATATAGGACATATTGTAAGTTGTCTCCTATTTACTTTGTATCATCCAGTCAATTCCTAATCAGTGGTATTGACATGTTGGCTCTTTTCTTAACTAATGTTAGAATTTCAATGTTTTTACCACTATTTTATTAATTATAAATAATAAATACACTAATTATAAATAAAATTTTTTAAATTTTCTCTTGGTGGGATGGGGGATACTCCACATATTTTTGAGGATGACTTTACTTTTGTGTCTTGAAGAAGGATTTGGGGGCCAGTCACCTGTGCGATGTGGGGTTTTTTGGGGTCTCAGGAATCCCCCTGCCCAACAATATTCTCCTCCCTATTAATATGCTGTCTAAAATTTCATCCTTCATTAAAACAGCATTCCTTCGGGTTTTAAAAGCTATAAGGTTTTTGAGTCCTTGTTAAAAAGGCAAATGGTCCCAGGAAACAAAACACCAACTAAAAAGTACTACTAATAACTTAGCAGGGATTAATTCATTGATGGCAACCTGAGTGTAAAATAGCAGATTGATTGAGGTGTGATCTGGAAACAGTACAAGACTGACAGAGATCCAGGGACTTTGTTTCATTCATCTCACTATAGTACAGTGACTGATTCATATCAGGCCCTCACTGATGAATGAATAAATAAGGGTATGAAAATGAATGAATGAGGCTGGAAAAGTGAGCATCTATCCCCCCAGTCAAATATTACCTACTTGGTAATCTTATCTAGAACCATTTAAGTGTGATAACACCAGAAAGATTGGGGTTCCTTGGCTTAATAACACCATGCTGACTCTTAACAGAATGTTCTTTTAATCTCGGTCTGCTCTCCCCACAGCTATTTGATGTCTCATCTTTAGCTGGCAGTTGGAGACATGACTTCTTTGTGAGACTGTTTCTATATAAAGCTCTGGCAGTAGGAACTGCCTAGATTACCAACAGTGATTCACACAGCTACAAAAAGTGCTTACACCCACACAGGGTCATGGAGTGAAGGAACCAGATTCCAGTTCAGATCTTATTTCACTGCACAATATTGTGGAATTAGTTAACATTACTCTCTACTTATCTACATAAGCTATTGTAGATGTAGTGATCTCCATCATACGATGTGAATTTGAGTAGAGTATTAAAAACCTCATTAATTCTCACCAGTGTTTAATCTAAGTTTAAATTCCGGGGTTAGCGCTTAGAGGACTGAGGAGATTATTAAGTGCCTTCAGAGAATAGAAACTCTTTTAAGTAGTATATAGAAGCAACTGTTTCCTGCAAACAATCTTTGCCTATTCAATAAAGCAGATCCAGCAGTGCTTCTCTTTGGCATCGTTTTAGTAGCAATTCATTTGTGTTATTATATCACTTGAAAATAATAAAGCTGCATTTTGTATTTTTAAAAATCTTTAAGAGGAAGGCCTACCTGACAGCAGTTTTCTTAACAATGGAAGGATATATTTAAAAATACATAAAATGCCTGTTTTAAGGCTAAATGGTAACGTAATCAAAGCTAATGAAATATAGAAATCTGCTTCAAAGAACAACGTAAATGATTTGAATTAATAGTTCAGTTGCTTTTATGCAAATGAATACTTCCTAAAGCATTAGAAAAATTGTGGGGTTTTTTTTGTGCAAGGTTCCCAGTGCAGAACTTATATACAGTATGAATTTCCTTTATCATGGAATGAGTACTAACCATTCTCCAAAATAATAAAATACTACTATATTCTATAATTCCAATTATAGAATTTGCCTACTTCAAGCAAGTTTTATTAGTATAGTTTGACTCTAATTGCAAAATAATTTCATAGTGAAAGTAGGGTTCTATTTCCTTCATTTTGTATGCTCAGACTGTACTTCCGACACTGAAAAAAGTTATATCTAAAAGAATATCCCCATTGCTCATTTGTGGATATTGTTTAAATTATTGGATATCCTATTAATGCTTCTCTGAAGAAATAGATGTCCACAGCCCATTAATCCTTACTCTATAAATACCTAAAATGTTAGCAAAGTGATAAATATTGATAAAACATGTCTCCTTCAAGCAATAATATGTTACGAATCTTCTACTTTAGGCTTTCATTTCACTGAACTGTGCCCTTTAAATGTAATTACATTTTTATAATATAAAGCTATGGTGGTTTTTGTGTTGTTTTGTATTCATGTGGAACATTTTTCATTTTTCTGTTATAACTTCTTTTTTTTTTTAGATGGAGTTTCGCTCTTGTTGCCCAGGCTGGAGTGCAATGGCCCGATTTTGGCTCACCGCAACTTCTGCCTCCCGGGTTCAAGCGATTCTCCTGCCTCAGTCTCCCGAGTAGCTGGGATTACAGGCAGGTGCCACCATGACCGACTAATTTTGTATTTTTAGTAGAGACGGGGTTTCTCCATGTTGGTCAGGCTGATCTCGAACTCTCGACCTCAGGTGATCCCACTGCCTCGGCCTCCCAAAGTGCTGGGATTACAGGTGTGAGCCACTGTGCCCAGCCTGTTTTAACTTCTTATGGGAATATTTTTCTTTCCCTACAGTAAGATCTTGGAGATAGTCTATATTTTTTTGAAAGGCTTCCTCAATCACATGTTCTATTTGTACTTTAGGGAAAGAAAATATTACTCAGAATAGAAGGGTAATATAAGGCTTTTACCTTCAGCCAAACAAAATGGCGAAAATGAACAAACACTCCAATGTCCTAAATTTACTTTCATATAAATTTTAATTACTGCATAAATTGTGTTCTGATTCCTGAGAAGCTAAGCAGTAAAGTACCGTTTCTACTGAACTATGAAAAACATAGATAATCTCAATTCCTTTAATATGGTTGTTTTCCTGACCCTGAGTCAATTTCACCCTTGTCTTTGATATACCACTAGAATTTGTTATGAACAAAAGGAAAGCAGTGAAGATATACACAACAAAAGGCAAATTTCTAGTCCTCCAAGCACTACTTTTGCACCTGTTATTATATATTCTGTTAAAATGATATAAGCAATTATGGATAAGGTATTAGGAAACTCAGAGAACTACAATTTATTGAGGATATTGACTTAAATGAGCCAGAAGAACTTTCAGTTTGATAAAATTAAAACCTTTTGGAGTTTCAGGGATATGAAAAGTGATCTGGCCGGGCACTGTGAATCACGCCTGTAATCCCAGCACTTTGGGAGGCTGAGGTGGGCAGATCACTTGAGGTCAGGGGTTTGAGACCAACCTAGCCAACAAGGGGAAACCCTGTCTCTACTGAAATACAAAAATTAGCAGGGCATGGTGGCAGGTGCCTGTAATCCCAGCTACTGGGGAGGCTGAAGCAGGAGAATTGCTTGAACCCAGGAGGCAGAGGTTGCAGTAAGCCGAGATGGTGCCACTGCACTCCAGTCTGGATGAGAGTCTGTCAAAAAAAAAAAAAAAAAAAAAAGCTGATCTGGGTGCCTTAGGGAAAAATTCACAAAGAAAATAGCCAACTATATTCTGGCCAATTTTATTTAGAAATAATAGTCTCTCTAGGCTTAGACTAGTTTCATGATTTGCCTCTTCTGAAGCTATAAGCAGAAATATGTGGTCAACTAAAATGTGACTTATATGTGTACAATGTATGCAGTTGAACTGTGCACAACCCCATTTGACTGTGAAGGAAGTTGGTGGGAAAATACTTGCTGAGTATTTGCTACTTTGCCACACAGGATGTTGAAAAATATTTTGATCTACAGCAAATATAAAAATAATTTTTGCTAAGAAAAAACATCGAATCTAATTCCTCATTTTTCAAAACACCCACTTAATTTATAGGAAGATGTGCTTATTTATAGGAGCCAGGCTTTCTCCCCACCTACCCACCGCCTAGCCCCATGGGAGTGGAGGGTTGGAGTGGAAATTCACTTTTGCAAACCCTGCAAAAATCTGGAATTATTATCCACCCCTTCACAGATATCTTCTTGTGGATGGTAGAATTATTTAGTTGGTTTACATATTTATGGAGCAATCACCAGACAGTAAGGCCATTTTGTTTCATAAAACACAGGAGAGTTCCTAAGCACGTAACAAAGTTTTCATTTATTTGGATCTAGATGGTTTTTTAAATCTTCCTTTTGAAACTAGCTAAGTGAGCCAGACTTATCCATACCAGAAAAATCTGTGAATTTGTATTAGGATTTATTCATTGCATATCATAGTTACAGTGGAATTCCTTTTCTCAACCCACTGTACAATGGATGACACAGCATTTTTTGTTCCAACCTTATAAAACAAAGGCCCAACAGAGGGCATGTTGAGCATTTTCATGGCTAATTCAAACACTTCAGTACTTCTCTCAAGCACATTTTTTTTCCATATTTTTTAAATTTTATTTTATTTTAAGTTCCAGGATACATGTGCAGGACGTGAAGGTTTGGGTAACTTGTTATACTGACATCTGAAATCAAATTTCCAATGTCTTCTGACACCATATGGCAACTGCTTCAATTATGAGAACACCAAGACACTCAGCCAAGGTCATCCAAATAGATTTAAATAAAACAAAAATCAATCTAATTGATTATTTTAAAACTAAGCATCTTGAAGATGGGAATAAATTCCCAGAATGAGTAAGGTCAGTAAGTTCATAGAATCTCTTTAGTGGCTACATGCTCGTGGGAGTAAGGTGACATACAGAATACAAATATGCTAAGTTTTGCCATTAATTTAATTACCTGCATGTGGCTAGCCCACCGGTGATGTTTAAATTTCAGGCTAACTTTCTTTGATCACTCAACATACTTCAGAGTCACCTCTTTATAGGTCTGAAGAGAATGCCTGCATAAAACAGAAGATGAAAATGTGCTGAAAAATGCATTTCAAAGCCAACTTCGAGTGTCTTTTTATTATCTGCTCCTTTGTATCATCTACATCACTGCTTCCCATCTACTGGTATCTGTAACTGACTCAATTCCTTTTTAAGGACTAATAAGCAGCAACTCTGCGAAAACTATACATTGCTTTAGGTGGAAAATGAAATTCAATTCAAAAAAGAAAAAGTTAATTTTAATATCTCAAGAAGAAAGCTAGTAAAGCAAGATTATTGTTAATGCTTTAAAAGTATAATTCTTCTAAGAGAAAGATCATTAGAGCTTTGATAAATCACTAAAACTTTGAGCAAGAGCACCTTCTATTCCTAAATATCTGACAAACTACAGTGAACCAGAACACTACTTTTTGCAAGACACAAGTTCCCTTACGCCTTCTCCACGTTTTTTCTGCCTACACATTTAAAACGTTACTAAACTCAGCTATTTTTCCCATCATAGATTTAAAATTTTGCTCTTCCCTCTTAACTGAGTTAAAAGTTAAGTAAAAGGGCTATTTTAATAATCCTTTGCCACAGTTAGTATCGTATATGTTTACTAAAATAAAAGATATACTATTTGAACAAAGTCACTGAACATTCCACTTTTAGCCAATTGTTTTGGTGTTATGTAGATAAGCCCGAGTCTTGACTACTTCCTAATATTCTTGAAGTTATTAAGTAGATAAACTTACTCTTTTTTTTTTTTTTTTTTTTTTTTTTTTTTTTTTGAGACGGAGTATCACTCTGTGGCCCAGGCTGGAGTGCAGGGGCACTCTCTGGGCTCACTGCAATCTCTGCCTCCTGGGTTCAAACGATTCTCCCGCCTCAGCCTCCCCAGTAGCTGGGGCTGCAGGTACCTGCGACCTCGCCCCTCTAATTTTTGTATTTTTATTAGAGACGGGATTTCACCATGTTGGCCAGGCTGGTCTCGAACTCCGGAGTTCAAGTGATCCCCCACCCGCCGCCTTGGGCACCCGAAGTGCTGGGATTACAGGTGTGAGCCGCTGTCCCCAGCCTGATGAAGTTAACAACAACAACAAAAAAAATACAAGCAAATCTCAGCCAGGTGGGGTGACTCACACGCGTAATCCCAGCACTTTGGGAAGCCCAGGCGGGTGGATTGCTTGAGCCCAGGAGTTGGAGACCAACCTGGCCAACAGGGCGAAACCCCGTCTCTACTAAAAATACAAAAATTAGTAGGGCGTGGTGGCGCAGCCCGTAGTCCCAGCTACTCCGGAGACAGGTTGGAGGATCGCTTGAGCCCGCGAGATGGAGGTTGCAGTGAGCCGAGATCAACCACTGCACTTCAGCCTGGGCAAGAGAGTGAGACTCGGTCTCAAAAAATTAATTAAAAGCAAATCTTATTCCGAATGTTCTAGAGCAATGCTGTCCAACAGAACATTTTACAATTATACAGAATTCTATTTCTGTGTTGACTATGCAGCCACGAGCCATCTGTGGCTACTGAGTGCTTGAAATATAGTTAATGCAACTGAAAAACTGAATTTTTAATATAAAAAATGTAAATAACCACATAAGCCTATTGGCTACCATATTGAACAGTATATGAACATGAACATGGGGTCGTTGGATAACTTTCATAAGGTCCATACAACTCCTTGAAATTGTGCACAAAATTGTGTGTGTTGATTTACTTTGTACCTAGGTTTCATCAAATTTTCAGAGGTAACTCTGACCTCAGAAAGGTTAAGAACTACTATAGCAGGGTGGGGCGCAGTGGCTCAACCCTATAATCCCAGCACTTTGGGAGGCCGAGGCGGGCGGATCACGAGGTCAGGAGATCGAGACCATCCTGGCTAACACGGTGAAACCCCGTCTCTACTAAAACTACAAAAAATTAGCCGGGCGTGGTGGCAGGCGCCTGTAGTCCCAGCTACTCGGGAAGCTGAGGCAGGAGAATGGCGTGAACCCAGGAAGCAGAGCCTGCAGTGAGCCGAGATCGCACCACTGCACTCCAATCCAGCCTGGGCCACAAAGTGAGACTCCATCTCAAAAAATAAAAAAATAAAAAAATAAAACTGCTATAGCATAAGCAATATGGGCTTTATGTTTCCTGACACAAAGTTAAAACTAGAAACCCAGTGATTTTTTTTTATGTTTTAAGAAAATATGCAAAATCTTCAACAAAACTAATAATTTCCTAAAGTTGAATTCAAATAATGCATTATACAATTCTACAATCAACATGTATTCCTCTTTTTTTAAAAAAAAAAAAAAAAGCTTTTTATTTTTTTTAAAAAAAAAGCTTTTTATTTTTTAAAAATGTAGATTTACATGCAGTTGTAAGAAATAGATCCTGTATACCCTTCATCCCTTTACCTAGTTTCCCCAGTGGTATCACCTTGTATAACAATAGTACAATATCACAACCAGGAAATTGAAGTTGATACAATCCACCCACCTTATTCGAATTTCACTAATTTTACATGCAATTATATGCATGTTCTACACAATTTTATCACATGTGTAGGTTCATGTGACTATCACCACAGTTAAGATTTAGAACAATTCCATTGCAACAGAGCTCCCTCGTATTGTCCCTTTATAGCCAAAAGGACCTCCACCCCATAACCCCTTATTAACTCTGGGCAACCACTAATCTGCTATTAATATAATTTTATCATGTCAAAAAATGTTGTATAAATTGAATTTTATTGTACGTAAACTTTTTGGGATTGGCTTTTTTTCATTCAGTATAATTCTTGGGAGATTCATCCAGATTGTTGCATATATTAATATCTCCTTTCTTTCTATTGCTGAGTGATATTCCATGGTATAGATGTACCACAGTTTGTTTTACCATTCACTCACTGAAGGATATTTGGGTTGTTTCCAAGATTTGGCAATTATGAATGAAGCTGCTGTGAAAATTTGTGAACGGGTTTTTGTGAAAGTAATTTTTCATTTTTCTGAGATAAAGGTCCACGACTGAAATTGGTAAGTTGGATGTTAGTTTTATAAGAAACTGCCAGACTGTTTTCCAGATTGGCCATGCCATTTCACATTCCCACCAAAAAAAATGTACGTATGATCCAGTTCCTCCACATCCTTGACAACATTTGGTGTAGACACATTTTTTTTTTAATTTTAGCCTTTCTGGTAGGTATGCAGTGATATCACATTGTGATTTTCATTTGCATTTCCCTAATGGCTAATGACATTTAACATCTTTTCATATGCTTATTTTCCATTTGTATTTCCTCTTTGGTGAAATGTTTATTCATGTCTTTTATAATCAGACACAAGCATCCAAAATAGGAAAAAGTTCTTTTTACATGGGAATTCAAGTAATCAGTGGATAATATGGTTTTACAAAAGAATGAAATGCTGTTCAATGGGGATTTTTTTAATTGGCTATCTGCTAAGACAGATGCCCTAACATTAACTCTTACTTACCCCAGTGAAGATGTTTTTGTGGAGGACTAGGAAAATAGGATCAGGAACAACACTTGCCTTTCTGATACCTTGACTGTAGACAGAATTGAGAGAATACAACTGGAGATAAAAGAGAGTTTTTGGCAGGTATCGGATTCAATAATTTCATGAATGCATTTTCTAACAAGTATCTGTAGTGCAGATATTTTATGTCCTTGGTATGCTTTGGATATATTTAGATGTAGTTTGTTGCCTTGTTTTAGGAGTCCAAGTTGTATACTCACCTGGACAGAGAGCTGTCTACTACAGTTCAGGCAGGGCAACAGAATTACCTGCAGGCTAACCTACTCTTCTCCTTATAAAAAAGATTGAATAAAAAGCCTACAATGACAGTCCACTGCCCAGTGAATCAAGACCAACTCCAAAATATGTCATTCAAGGTCAACAAAGCCCTAACCTACCTTTTCTGCCCAATCTCCCACTACTCCTCCTCTTGTACTCTAACCAAATGAAAATACTGTTTTCCAAATCCGCTCTGCTCTGTCCTGACTGAGCTTTTGTTACCGCTGTATCTTTTACTGAAATACCTTCCCTCACCATTTGTGTCTATCAAAATCCTATCCCACCTATCCCTCAAGGCCTTGCTCAGATGTTACTTTCTTCATGAAACAGCCCCTACTTCCTTGAGTCAGAAGCAAACATTCCTGCCTCTATTCTAGCACAGGACTTTGTACTTCCTCACAGCACTTATCTTTCTGACCACTCTTTTGTTTAAATGCCACGCCAATGCAATAACATGGATGAATCTCAACTGCATTTTGCTAAGTGAAAGAAGTCAGACATAAAAGGCTACATGTATATGACAATCCAGAAAAGGCAAAAATCACAGGGAAAGAAAACAAGTGAGTAGTTACCAGGGATTAAAAGTGGGAGGGGATTTTGACTATAAAGGCATAGCATGAGGGAGTTTTTGTGGTAATGAAACCGTTCCATATCTTGATTGTGGTGGTAGCAGTTAAATGACTGTATGTATTTGTAAAAACTTATATAAACATATACTATAAACGGTGAATTTTACTCTATGTAAATTATACCTTAACAAAAATGTTAGGAAAAAATCATACCAGCTAGGCAGCAAATTAGATAGCCTGCCCTCAAATTCTTTTACTCGCTCTTCTTGCCCAATCATCTACTTGCTCTTCAAGTGATGTGCCAAAGTAAGATCTGTGGCTACAAAGAAGATACATGGTCCCTTCTCTCAAGAAACTGTCTCTAATGAAGGAGATAGGCATGTAAGCAAATAAATGCAATATAGTATGAAAGATGCTATATATATTGTAAGTATGTGTAAAATACAGTGAAGAGGTAAAGGAGGAAGTGGTCAGATTGACTTAGATTGTTGAAGGTCTAGAATTCCAAGTTAAGAAATTTATATATTGCTGGGCATGGTGGCTCACACCTGTAATCCCAGCATTTTGGGAGGCCGAGGCGGGCGGATCACGAGGTCAGGAGATCGAGACCATCCTGACTAACACCGTGAAACCCCATCTCTACTAAAAATACAAAAAAATTAGCCGGGCGTGGTGGCGGGTGCCTGTAGTCCCAGCTACTAGGGAGGCTGAGGCAGGAGAATGGTGTGAATCCAGGAGGTGGAGCTTGCAGTGA
Source organism: Macaca nemestrina (assembly GCF_043159975.1). NCBI lineage: Eukaryota > Metazoa > Chordata > Mammalia > Primates > Cercopithecidae > Macaca > Macaca nemestrina. The sequence goes on along the minus strand of NC_092145.1, from coordinate 48,610,791 downwards.
GCCGAGATTGCGTCACTGCACTCCAGCCTGGGCAACAGAGTGAGACTCTGTCTCAAAAAAAAGAAAAAGAAAAAGAAAAAGAAATTTATATTTTATTCAATATGCAATGAAAAGTGACATAATCATACCTAGGTTTTAGAAAGCATAATTTGGCTATAATATGAAGGATGATTTGGAATAGGGAAGAGACTAAAATCAATTAGAAGGCTATTTACAATAGTCTAAAAAATTTAATATCACTTCTCTTCTCCAGTAGTAGACAATTGAGATCAGACTACACTTTCAATTAAAGCTTATTATTGCTGATAATCTAGATACGTTTAAGTAAAAACAAAGAGAGGACCCACAGATCTTTTCTTGATACAGTTTACTCCCAGTAAACTGAGATCTTTAATGGTGGGACCTAGTCACATTCATCTTTTTATCTTCCCCAGCAAATTTGTAGGACTTTGTAGACAGCAGAAGCTCTAAAAATGTTTTTTCTAATGAATAGAGTGGATGAATTTTATTTTAAATCACTGAAACTCCAAAATAGAAAATTGTAATTCCTCTATGCCCAACGATAGTTATTGCTTACAATTTTATGTTAGAAATCCCAGGGGGTTAAGGTTGATAAAAATGTTTTATTCCTTAATTTGTATACTTAATGTAGAGATTAAGTGGGATTAGTCTAGCACATTTTCCCCTAGCAATACTGTTTTATTGAAAGTCTGTTCTTTGCTTATTCACTGCTGCCTATTACAACTTGCAATGAGTGACAAGGGTAAGATCCTGTTGCAAATAGGATGATAGCAGGTAGTATAAATCTACTCTTTAGTAGACTGCTCTTAAGCAATTGATTATTGCCTCTGTCTTATAACTTGGAAACCTCTACCTAAAATGCCATACATGGGGCATATTGAAAGCACTGACATGTTAGCCTGCTTACTGGAATGTGTGTACTGAAGAGTTTTTATTCTGTTTTAAATCTAATCAATAGAAGGCCCTAAAACCAGGAGGGAGCTATGCCCTAAACACCGTACAGAGGCCAAACATATGCTCTCATCAGGTCTCTAAATACCTCCATCATCACCTAAGAAAACTAAGACATTTAGCGAACTAGTGGGATCATTGAAGATAAACTTAATGAGCCTCTTCTTCAAACAAACAAGAGCTTCAGGGTTTCTATTTCTTCCCTCTTTTTCCCCTCTCAAAAAGCAAACATTGCTGAGCCACTTCATTGCCTCTGATAAAAGACTTTCTGTGGCTCTAGATTTGACAACATTCAGAATATTCAGCAGTCACAGATTTCTGTGTCTGAACTAGTTTACTATGAAGAAGATAAAATATTTTGATGTTATCTGCTCCCAAAGTTGCACAGAGACAGCTTAGAAAAAAAGTACCTCCCTCCACCCCCCAGCTAATTGGAAGATTGTTGGCTAAGGGTAATGTGATTTTATAGATGCCAGGGTGTGCTCTGATTCAGTGCATCTGGACATTATTTTTTTCCTTTTGATGTTCCCATTAGTATTTTTCCCCATTAAAGTTCTTGTACTTTATATTGCATGATTTGTGGTGAAGTCAAAACCAAAGTCATTTTTGTAGCCATAAAATACCTTATTGTTGAAGGCCTGCTTGTTCCTTGCCTGTTTCCTGCTACCAACATAACCATAACACTTGTCTAATTCTGGTGTGACAGAACTTAATTACTGTGTGAATCATGAGTGGCAAGGCAGCCAATTTCAGTTGTCCCAACTACGTGCTAGCACCTGGTCACTTATTGCCAGATACTTGTTTACTCCGAGTTATTGATCAAGTTTGAGTCCTGGGCAGCTGCCACTAATCCTAATGCATATAGTTGGCAGCTGCGAATTTGTGACTTTGCCCCTTGGAAACAAAGGCGGCCTTTGCCCACACTCATGAAGACTTTAACTTCTAACGGGTAAGTCTTACCAATCCATGCCTGAGAGGTCCACTTCCTTCTACAGCTCTTCTCTCATTTGTCCTAAGCAATGGCAAGATCACAGATATTTGTTTTAGATATGCTATCTGATTTGTTAGGTTTTCATCTAATGGAATATTAAGTGATTCAAAATATATCTGTTCAATTTTTTGTCACTGGTATTGCTATTTTAGTTGAGAAAGAAGAAACAGAGACTCCCTCAATGTCACATAACCAGTTAACAGCAGAGTTAAAAATAGGAACAGAGACTAAAATGGGGGGGATTCTGTGGATCTAGTATACTAAGTGTCATACTGGATCTGATGAAGGGATTGGAAATGAACCTCAAATATGTGGTCATATTTGCAGGGCATAGTTCATTAAAAACATTTTCCTCTCCCACTTTCCCCAAATAATTGTTTTTCTTTCTTTAATAAGATATACAGAAATTCTCTTGTGGTCACAGGTTTAATTCTTTTAGAATCTTCACCTTATTGGAAACCTGAAAAGGAAAGATAGGAGACTGCATGAGACGAGATGTTTCCCAAGTAGGTTTGCCCAATACCAGAATGGGGAGTAAAGACCACTCATCTCCATAGTTCCTTCCAGCACCTCCCTTGCTCAACTTGCCCCCATACCTTGGGACTTTCCCCACTCTTTGTCTCTCTCCTTCTCAGCAATCTGTGATCCTCTCAATCACCTCCCTAAACTCAAGATAGCTAATTTGATCTCCCAGTAGCAATCAAGTGCATACAATTTAGCTCAGGTTTCTGCAACGCCCTCCACCAACACAATTTCTTTCTTTCTTATTTAAAAATATTTATTTTTTATTTTTTGTAGAGACAGGGTCTCGCTGTGTTGCCCAGGCTGGTCTCAAACTCCTGGACTCAAGCAACTCTCCTGCCTCAGCCTCTCAAAATGCTGGGATTACAGGCATGAGCCACCACACCCGGCCTCATAATCTCTGTTATCTAGGATTTCTGGGGCTGCTCAGCAGGATTCTGGTGAGGGGGTTCTTAGCATGGTAAAATGTGTGGCTGACAAACACCCATTTTTTCCACCTTGTAATAATATTCTCCCTATGTATGTGTAGAGGTAGTACAGCAGAATGAAAACAACATGGAATTTGGAGTCATATATACCCGTGTGAATTCCAACTCCCACCACCTACCAGCCGTGTGACCTTCAGCAAGATACTTCATTTTTCTGAGTCTCATTTTCCTCATCTGAAAAAAATGTAAATTATAATAGGATATCATTGCCTGTTGTGAAAATCAAATTATATCATTAATATATGTAAAGTACCTGGCCCATAGTAGGATCTCAATGGTAGTTTTTGAAGTTATGGATATGAAAAGATTGTTCTTAGTTTTAGATATAGCGTATCTACTGTTTGTAAAGCCACTCTCTGTAATTCTGCCCTTTCTTTGGGTGCATGAAAGCTTTGCTTTAAAAAAAAATCCCCTGTTTCCTAATGGCTATATACTAACTTGAGCTGACTGAGGCTTAGTCTTCATTTGCAAGTGACATTATGTTATTTGGAAGTATGCTGTTGGCATCATGCTTTGGCTTTTCATTTTGTTTTGTTGGCTGCTGCTTCTCTCCATACACCCACTATTTTCTTCTTGCTATCCACAGAGCAGCTGCCTGGAGTGGAGATTTATTGTCATCCCTTGTCTACACATTCTCTATACCTATGTTGTCGAGCTGTGTATCCAGCATCACTTAGATGCCAGGATACTGTTTGTCCCAAGTTGTGCTTTGCCATTCATTTAATGGTGAGAAGCCAGATGTAATGTCTCATTTCTTGCAAACATATTAAAGCCTGAACACTATCGTCCACCTCAACATCTCTATAGAGACAGTGTGATGGGAAACTAAATCTGCCACAATGGTTCCCTACTGTTGCTCCTGCAGGATGCTGCTCTGCTTATCAGTTCATCATTAGATAGTGAAGTGCTCAGGGCAGCTTTCAGTTTAGTATTGCTGATACAAATATTTGGCAGGGTAGGCATTTGTGGTAGGATTTGAAGAATTCAGAAAGGCTCCTGGCCCATATATATCTTCCTTAATGGTCACAGTGCCTGAAACGCATACAAGAGACATTTCACTTGAACTTTCTCTTTTCGGTATAAAGCAACATCCAAATGCGAATGGCGTTCTCCAGAGGGAAAATAGTTAACTCATTATCAGCTATTAATACTTGAGTCAGAACGGCATTGGAATCCTTCTTCTGTTCCTAGCTATATGCGTTTTGGCAGGTTGCTGTAATTCTCTCTGGGCCAGTTTTCCCTTCTGTAAAACTGGGGTTAATAGTAGATACTTGGGAAGATTAAATGAGATAATGCATATAAAACATATAGTAAATGCTAATGAACAGTAGCTGTTATTAGTCTTAGGGAGAGTAGGACTCCGAAGGAATATATTTGGGACTAGTAAATTTGGTTTGTCAGATACAAGGTGAAGTCTGGTATAGGGGGACTGCTCAGAGAAAAGGCCCTGGTGGAGTAGTGATATGGCCATGTAGTAGCATGGAAACTCTGGGGGCCTGGGTTTGGAAGGGGAGGGTGGAAAGAAGAAGAAGGACTGAAACAGGCTCAAACTATACTTACATTAACTTCCCAGCAAGAAAAGTATAGTCTTACTCAGGATGGGATGCTTTGTGAGGTAGTGAGCTCTGACAGTGGGAGTTCTCAAGCAGATGCTGGATGCTAGCTACCTGTCAGGAATACTCTAGTCTACCCTAGGGCTCCTCAAACATATGTACATGCAGATCCCCTGAGGATCATATTCAAAGACAGATTCCAAGTCAGTTAGTCTGGGTGGAACCTGTGATTCTGCGTTTCTAACCAGCTCCCTGATGATGCTGATGCTCCTGATCAACAGACCTCACTCTTGGTAGCAAGGCACTGTTATAGTTAGAAAATAACTTACAGTGAAATAGAGGAATATGGTTGGGGAAAGCCAGTGGGTTACCCAGGCAAGTCTCCATAGAGTGGAAGGATTTTGTTGCAGTCATGATCTACAATCTGGTTCTTACCTTTGTAAGCCTTGAAATTTGATTGGTAATATAACCAGAGACTGGGTTCCTGGGGACTGACTCACACTTAACCAAATTCACAAGAGACCAATATATAAGCCAGAATGCCAACTGATTAATTTATAATGAGAAGTACAACTTCCAAGTGGACCAGATACCAGTGTTTGCTAATCAGTACATTATCTCCCTGTAGGCATATTTACATGAGGAGCTAACTGATAATAAGTAGGGTTGCTTGGTGAGGATGAACTCAGAGCAAGGGGAGTTCATAGGATGATTTTAATGACTCACATTATCAAGCTATGGTAGTCTGATACCTCCATTCCACAATTGTCTAGAACTCCAGAATAGTTCTGGAGATATTGGCCTCCTCACTAGTCTCTTTTTCATCAGTCTTGTCCTCATATAATCCATATGATCTCTTTAAGTTCAAATCTGATCATACCATTCATTTGCTCCATTGACTTCAATAGAAATTCACAATTTTAAACTTATTATTACAAAATGTTTAAAATACTGTATAAAAAAAGTTGGAAAAGGCCGGGCACGGTGGCTCAAGCCTGTAATCCCAGCACTTTGGGAGGCCGAGGCGGGCGGATCACAAGGTCAGGAGATCGAGACCACAGTGAAACCCCGTCTCTACTAAAAATACAAAAAATTAGCCAGGCGCGGTGGCGGGCGCCTGTAGTCCCAGCTACTCAGGAGGCTGAGGCAGGAGAATGGCGGGAACCCGGGAGGCGGAGCTTGCAGTGAGCCAAGATGGTGCCACTGCACTCCAGCCTGGGCGACAGAGTGAAGACTCCGCCTCAAAAAAAAAAAAAAAGTTGGAAAAAGAAAGTACAATGAGCACCCATATACCTACCATTTAGATTTATCACTTGTTGTCATCTTGCCATATTTGCTTTATGTATGTGTATATACATGTGCATGCATATTGAGTCCATACTCTTTAATATAATTTTCTGGCCAGGCCAGTGGCTCACGCCTGTAATCCCAGGACTTTGGGAGGCCAAGGCAGGAGGATCACGAGGTCAGGAATTCGAGACCAGCCTGGCCAACATGGTGAAACACTGTCTCTACTAAAAATACAAAAATTAGCTGGGCATGGTGGCACACACCTGTAATCCCAGCTACTTGGGAGGCTGAAGCAGGAGAATCGCTTAAACCTGGGAGGCAGAGGTTGCAGTGAGCCAAGATCATGCCATTGCACTCCAGCCTGGGCAACAAGAGCAAAACTCCGTCTCAAATATATATATATTGCAACTTTACATCCCAACCATACCAAACTACTGAATGCTAGTTCCCTGAATGTTCTTTGGAGTTCTCATATAATACACTCTTGCCTATGCCTGAAAATCCTTACTCTCTTTGCTTGGGTCACTCCATTTGTACTTAAAGACTCAGTCACACCCGTGTTGCCCTAGCACCTTATACTTTTCTCGGTCATAACATGTATTACACTGTACTGTTATTGATTATCTCTCCGACTGTCTCACTAGACCATGAGCTCATTGAGGGCAAGGACTGTTTCTTTTGTCTCTCTACACCCCTGTCTCTCCCATACTTTGCACTTAGCAGGTGTTCAGTAATCAGAAACTCAACTGCCTATCACGCAGTTCTGCCTGGTTACATCATAGGCACCTCAAAATCAACACATCTAAAGTGAACTCATCTCTCCTTCTACCCATTCTATACATTTAAAACCCTCCTCCTATACTCCCTGATTGAATGTCATCTAGTCTTCCAAGTCAAAAACCTCAGAGTAATTTCTAACTCCTCCTTCTCTTTCATCCCCCAAACCAAGTCCTGTTGATTCTACCTCCAAAGAACATTCCCATTCTGCCCACTTCTCTTCATGTCCACTACCTGTCTATCCAAGCCACCTTCATCTCTCACCTGTAGCACTGCCAACCATCTTCTGTATGGGCTCCCTGCTGCTATTCTTATTCCCTCCAATCTATTATTCACAGAGAAGGATCTCTAAACTTCAGATCTGATTCTGTTACTCCCTGATTAAACCCTAATTATATTACTCCTTGTTTTTGGATAAAGTCTAAACTCCCTAGCTTTACCCAAAGGACTCTCAAGAACTGACCCTCATGTACCTCTCCAACACGATCTGTTACCACCGTCCCTCTGTTACTTTAGGCTCCAACCATTTTGCATTTACTGGGCCTATAGTAATTGCAGCTTCCTAACATTTCTTTTTCATATTTCAATGCCTTTCCTTGTGTTGTTTTCTGCCTAGAAAAGTTAACCCTCTCAAACTCAGCCCAGGTGTAACCTCCTCTGGGAAGCTTTTCCTTACTTCCCAGTCTGGGTTAGGTGCTTGTCTGTTATCCACTACTACCCTGTCATATCTCCACCATAGTGCTTACACTATATACATATGTCACTCTATACTGCACTTATCTTACTTGTCCTTCTCATCAAAACTAATTTATGAGCTTCTTGATAGGAGAGTTGATGTCTTATTTGATTTTATACCAAAATGCTCAGCCAATGGCTTATGGCAGATGTACAACAAATATTTGAGAAAGTAATGAATGGATAAACATTAATAAATGTCTCTCTGAACTTCATTTTTGTAGCTATAAAATATCTTCTTTCTTTTGAACACGTTGTCTCTTCAAAGTACAATATATTTGACTGTCATTCAGGTAATATTGATTGAATTTTGAATGCTCTTCACCAGCAAAATCAGACAATTTCTGGAATTGTACCATTTCTTAGAGGTGGTTGGTCCTACCCACTTTTCCCATAGGTAATTTTTATCTCAGAGATTACAATCAGTATTTGGGGGTACCATGCTATTGGTCTCATATACCCACTTTGACCTCTAAAGTGCCTTTCAATACCTAGAGTATATGTTTCACAAAATCGCCCATTTATTTATGTTCTAGGTGTTGTTTGGTATATGATGTTAATTTTCCTCTAGGTTTCTCTCAAGCCATAAGAGTATCAAGTACAGAATTGTTCCATGCTTAATCTTTGGAAATAACATTGATTAAGTAAACGCTGGGCCAGGGATTGAGGGGAGTAATTGATCAGAAATTTAACAAGTGTTGAGCTGCATAAAGTAGATTGTATTTCTTTGAACCGAAAAAGTGGCTAAAACTGAACATCCTGAACATCATTTTCTCTGATATTACCTCAAATTAACAACTTTAATATTATTTTAGAATTGTGTCCCTGAACCTGTTTAATAATTTTAATATTTAACATGTAATTTTTATATATTGCTAAGCATTGTTCTAAGTGCTTTATTACATGTATTGACTCATTTAATCATCTGAAAACTCTGTGAGGTAGGTGCCATTATTATCCCCCTTTTACAGACGATGAGGAAACTGAGTGAGGCACAGGGAAGTTCCCCAAGGTCAAAAGTTATTCGTAACTATCAGACACCAGGTGTATTAATTCAGCTTAATTCAAGGCTCATTTGTTAACCACGTAGTAAATGTAATAGTTGACAGGGTAGACAAAAATTGTATACTTAAGCAAGGATAAATCATAATGTAATAGTGCCATGAGTGAATCGCCTAGGTGAGTCAGGCTCCTTTCAGTTAGTGGGAAATGGAGAAAGATTATGTAGTTAAGGTTATGAATAGCGCAGGAATATCCACTTGGGTAAGTCAGGTTTGTGAAAAATGCAGAAAAAAGGCTTGGTTCTGAGGTGTGTGAAAACAGTCATTCTTTTGTGAGGACTAAGATTACTTTTAGAAGAGGCATCTGATGCGGTGCATTAAACCTAGGGTAACGGTAAGGAAATACACATGTATGAGGCTTCTTAGGAGCAGGGAAAGAGAAAGGTGCCATTTGAAGTCAGTAAGAAAGGGTAACAACGCGCTTTTCCTGCCCTTCCCCCATCTAGAGGATCAGTAAATAGCCTGATTCTACTCAAATTCTTTCCCTACCCAAATTCCCTTGACTACAACTCAGACCTTTTGGATCTGCGCTTTTTAGAAGTACTGTACTTTCACATTCTGGCACCGTAAGCCCGAAACGTCCTTTAGGCAAATGATAGGAGGGAAAAATGTATTCTTGCAATTCAAAACCGACTCGAATCCTACTAGAAAGCTTTATGTTTGCGGACTTTATCGTTCCTCGCCTGTCCGTTTTTTATAAAACGACGCGACACACCTGGCCACACAGCCTCAGATCCTATTCTAACATCGTTCCATCCTGTTACCCTTTTAAGAGGCGGATCCCGCAGTGTCCTTTCCTCCCTCCCAGCCACCTCCACCCCCAGTCGACTGGGCGGAGCTTCACGCTAAAGCCCCAGAGCCCGACGCTGCAGCCGCGGTAGCGGAGAGCGCTGGAGCTTCGAGGAGCTGCATCTGCGGCAACCTGTGTGCTGACGCTACGTGCCTCCTGGCTCCGACCTAGCTCGCAGCTCCCCAGTCTCACTCCATTCCTTCCCCACCTGGTGCGCACCTGCTCAAGGCCAGGGTCCTGCCAAGCGCTAGGAGGGCGCGTGCCAGGGGCACTAGGGAACTGCGGAGCGCGCGCCATGGGGCCGCCGCCTAGGGCCGGGGTCTCCTGCCGCGGTGGCTGCGGCTCTTCCAGATTGCTGGCGTGGTGCTTCCTGCTGGCCCTGAGTCCGCAGGCCCCCGGCTCCCGGGGGGCCGAAGCAGTGTGGACCGCGTACCTCAACGTGTCCTGGCGGGTTCCGCACACCGGAGTGAACCGTACGGTGTGGGAGCTGAGCGAGGAGGGCGTGTACGGCCAGGACTCGCCGCTGGAGCCTGTGTCTGGGGTCCTGGTACCGCCCGACGGGCCCGGGGCGCTTAACGCCTGTAACCCGCACACGAATTTCACGGTGCCCACGGTTTGGGGAAGCACCGTGCAAGTCTCTTGGTTGGCCCTCATCCAACGCGGCGGGGGCTGCACCTTCGCAGACAAGATTCATCTGGCTTATGAGAGAGGGGCGTCTGGAGCCGTCATCTTTAACTTCCCCGGGACCCGCAATGAGGTCATCCCCATGTCTCACCCGGGTGAGTGCAGCTACTAGATTGCACCCCTCCAGACCTCTGCCGTGGCCAGTTTCTCTTATTTTCCTCATTGCCCTCCTCGCCCTATCCCCTTGCTCCCAAGGAAAGTGGATGCTCTTTCTGTCCCCACGGAGTGGGGCAGGGTCCTCCCCGAATTCACCAGGCCTGGGGGTTGGGCAGAAAAAATCCTTCATTTGCCTCTCTGGTGGAAAAGGGTAAGACAAACCGGGTGCAGAGGCTGGCGAATCGAGGACTGTTTGAGCTCTTTGCGTTCCCTTTTCCTGGTTTTTCACAAGGGTGTCTAGCCTTGGATTAAGTGGCGGTGGGCATCGGGTCTTAAATGACCGAGGAGAAGATCACCTGGAAATCTCTTCCTCACTCTGCTGTTTAAAAACCTCAGACTGGCAGCAGATTTTCCCTTCCTCTCCGTGTTTTTCTCTCCATGTTTCCTGGGTATCAAATACTAGATTGTGCTACTGTGTCCTGTTAACCTCATTGCAATTTTGGTGGAAACTTTGCTTAGTTCTTGGGTTCTTCTCTGCCCAGTGGTCTCAAGTCCCAAGTGACTGTTGGTATCAGTGCTTTTGTTTGCTCCTGAAAAATCTGATTTAGGTTGTTGAGTTGCAAAACAGGTGACTAACGTTCTTGAAAAAGAAGAGGTTTCTGCATGAGGATAGCAAAGGCCTAGACTTTGGAGAAAAAAAATAGTCCAGGTAGTTCTGAATTCTTGGAAATGGTGTGGGGTTACTATTTTTCCCCCTTTGGTTATCCTTCCAGAAACCTTCCTATTTGTGATTAGGTATCCATACCTTATGTATATAGTTATCCTAGACTCTAAAGGACAAAGGGGGGAAAATGGAGAAAAAGGAAGAGACACGTGTAATAGCAGTGTATCATAGTTTTTAAGAGCTGGGCCTCAAGTCAGAGCTTGGTTTAAATTCCTACTCTGTTGCTTACTAGTCCTGTGACCTTGGGCAACTTATTTGAAGTCTTAGAGTCTGGGTTCTCTCATCAGTTAAATGAGAATGAATAATAAGAAAACTTATCCACAAGTTTGCCTTGAGGATAAAATTAAATAATGCCTTAAAGAGTTTAGTGCAGTAAAGCACATCATCCACTCTCAGTAAGGGTTAGCTGATAGGATTAGCCTTCTGGGAGTCACTGGAAGGATGAAGCTTCTTATTTGACTACTGGAGGTTTTCTGTTTATCTTAAAACCTTATGACTGAACCTGCCTAGAGAGCACTTGTATTGAGTGGCTAGATGGTGTAACGGAAAGAACACTGAATTGGAACTCAGGAGATTTGAGTTCTTTTAGCCCCTTCTTTGCCTCTACCAACTTTATAACCGTGTACAAGTTACTCACATGTCAAATGGTTGTATAGGCAGTGGCGGCCAAGTTAGAAGCTTGTACCAAAACGAAACAAAACTAGATCGCTTTCAGATCTAAAATGCTATGATTTTTAGATTTTATATTGATTAAAGGAGAAACTGTATCTCTCTTGGCCGATAATTCATTGATTAGAATGAATTAGTAGCTTTTAGAAGTTACTGAAAATCAATAATAAAGATGTAATAAAGTTTGTAGTCTTTATATTTCAGTTGACTGTCTAATAGCAAGGGTTTGACTTTGTCTTCTAATGAGATTCATTTGTATGAATGATTTGTAATTGAAGAGTATTTAATTACAGAGTCCTACTTAGACAATTTTCCTTTTACTTCTGTTAAGGGTATTTATCTGATAGTTTTAGGAGACAATAAAATTAACTTTTGCTGAGCTCCCACTATGTGCCAGGCACTCTACATACATAATACTTATACTTTATTGAGAGGCAATATGGTGTACTAAGAAAAACACAGGCATTTTAGTCAAGATTGGGAATAAAATTCTGGATTTACCACACAGTAACTTTGTGTCCTTGGTCGGATTATTTAACTTTACTGAGCCTTGGATACCTCATCTGTAAGATGGAGATAATATTTATGTTCCTGTGATTATTAAGGATAATATACATATATACTACCCAGCTGATAATAGTCACTGAATGTTATAATAGGTTAATGCTAACAGGATAAAAAAAATTAATGTACAAATATATGATTGTGTAACTGTCGATTTGAAGACACGAATACACTGAGAATCTAATTATGGCTGTTGTGTTTCAGGATACCATATAGGAATAAAGCCCTATACTGATCACTAAATTACACTACATTCAGAAAAGCATTTTGATACTTTAAAAACAATATTATCTGAGATAAAGGCTATACCAAAGTTTGCCATCAAGCTAACTAGCCAAAACTAGCAAATTACTTGAGGTAAGGAATCACATTTCTCCCTGAACTCCTGGAAAAACTATTTTTCAATATAGGTGGAGAATCACTTTGCATATTATCCACATGTGTTATTGAATATTTGTTTGCAAAGTGTTATATTGTTTGCTTTACTCATTCTTCACAGTAAGCCTAGGGTTTCCTTTTAATCTCTGGTCAGAAACTTCTCTTGGATCATAGTGGCAGAGAGATAGGACTGAGATTTTAAGTATGGATTAATTCATTATATATTGCTGTGAATTACAAAGGGGCCACCAAATGTAGAAAAGCCTTCTGTATCTTCTTTGTTTACAAAATCTCTCTTCATTCACTGTCATAGGGGACTGCACTTGAATTGTTTGCCCTTGGTTAGAGTTTGTGCTGAGTGTCTATACTCTCACCTAACTGATTTAGAACAGTAGCTTTAAAATTTTTGTTTAGGAGAAAGAAACTCCACTATATAAGAGCAATCAATTAGGAAAATGAGACTTTTATGTATACCAAAATTTTACGAAAGTTAATTGTAGCCTAGCATCAACTTATGCAGTTTATTTCTGTATTTTGTTTGCAGAGTATTCAGAAAATTCTGATTCACACAGATAAATAATTGCAAATGACAGATGCTTATTGGCAGTTTGGCTTGCAATCTCTGGATATATTTCAGTCAAATCAGTGCAGAAACCTGAAAGGAAATTAGGAGAAAATTTTTATTCCAAAATGTAATTACTATTCGAATTTCTTATCTTAAAAATGAAAATCAGATAAGAAGTGGCCAAATCTTAAAGTAAGCATTAAAACCATCTAAAATGTAAGATTGTCATGAGATACGTTAAGCATGTTCTCACTATGGCACAACAAACTGTTCTGCTTTCGCCAGGCAGATGGGCCTGAGCCTTGCCTGGTGTCTAATTGAGCACAACCCACAGGTTGAAGAGGTGTGTATACTTGCTTGTACAATTTTCCTTGAGTCAACATTGTAGGCATGAATTTATTGAAAGACCGGTGCAGAACTACAACCTTCATAATTCATGAAACGTTTACAAGAGCTTGAAACATATGCAAAGGGATGTCAGGAGAAGCATTATTCCTGAGGGCTGTAAAAAAAAAAAAAAAAAAAAGTGAATGAACCAAGCAGTTTAATTAATGATTTGGGGGTCTTCAATGGGATACAGTTTGATATATAACACAGTTGCTTGTGTACATTGTTGAAAGTTAGTGGAACAGATTAGTTAAGAGGTTGGGCTCTGCCCCTTAGTGTTTTTTAAATCTTAGGCCAGTTATTTTACTTCTCTAAGTCTCAATTTTCTCCTATGTAAGGCAGGCATAGTAGTAAACTTGCCTCCTAAGGTTGCTGGGATTCAATGAGATAATGCATATAAGGTGTTTAGCACAGTATCTGACATATAGGAAGCTACTATTATGTTTTAATCACAGTTAAGGTAAATATGCTTTAGAAAATGAAAGTTGAATCCTGTGTTTGTAGAACATAATTGGAAATGAACAGTCTAGAGTACTTCAGAGTCCACATTACCTGAAATTCTAATTTGATCCCTTGAGGTACGGAGGGTAGAATGAATTTTAACAGGAAAAATATCTTTTGGTCCTCCTATGTTTGTTATACTTTTCTCAAATAACTGCTTCTCCCTCCTGCTACCAATCTTTTTCTGTTCACAGAGGACCTTGGAATAGTATGTTTGTACTACTTAATCACCACCCAATCCCTTCTCAACCATTTTATATTTAAGTTTTATTCTATTTTTTCTAGAATGTTGACTTTGAAAATAAATCTGTTTTTTCTTTTTTTTTAGTAGAGAAGCTCAAAAGGGATTGGCCAGTGATGATTAACCAATGTAAAATACTATTCCCAAAGCCATTTTCAGATGTAGCCTTCTTGGTATCTCTGCAGGACTGTATTTGATACTGTTGACTACTTCTTCAAAACTATCCCAAGTAGTGTCTTCCTTCCTTGCCTCTCTTTTGTTTCATTACTATTTTATTAATTCATGCATCTGACACTTATTCTCACTTGGATCCCAGACTCCTAGTACTCCTCCTCCAATAAATAGCTGCCACATCCTGTTGATTCTGGCACTTTAAACATTCTCACATATGTCTCCTTCTTCCTTGCTTTCAATACCCTGCTTTCAGTTCCAGTGTCTTCTCATGGGAAAAAATACTTAGCCTCTTGATTGGTCTCCTTCCCTCCAGTAGTTTTTTTCCTAGTATGCAGTTCTTCCTCCATGCCATCAGAACACAGCTCTGATCACATATATGCTATTACTTATAAATTTTAGACTACATTTCTCAGCATGGCATATAAAACTCCTAGTAATCTGATCCCAAACTACATTCAAAGCTTTGTATGCCTCTTCTTTCATGTTGGTCCCTAAACATTCTCTATTCTTTTCCACTAACATTCGTTTGCTTCTGCTATTGCCAACAGACCTTTTTTTCTTAGCTCTGCTGCTCAAAACTTTACACATCCTTCATAACACAACACAAATGCCTCCTCATCTTTGAAGCTTTTCTTAATTCTTTCTTTTCCCATTCCCAGCACAGCCCACATCCAAAAAAAGTGTAGTGATCTCTTTTTGTTCAATAGCACTTCCTCTCTTATAGTACGTTCTGCATTTTGCGGGAAACTATTTGTTTACATATTTTACCTTCTACTGGATTGTAATAATTTTAATGTTTTGTTAATCTTTGTAATCCCTATAGAAACCTTTGTGCTCTACATGCTTTAGAAATGCTTGTTGAATTGTCTTAAAACACCCAAGAACTCTAATGCCAGAAGGTCACAAGATTCACTAGAAGAGTATCTAGTGGATTGGAATTCAATTCATTGAGCATTTATCAAATGTCTGCTGTCTGATAGATACTGTGCTTCTTGCCTGAGTATACAAAATAATTAAGGTAAAGTCCCTGCCCTCTTAAGCAATGTGGAATCTGGTAGAAGGAAGAAGAGCATACAGGAATAGAGTGCACACATACTTCAAGATTGCTGGCTAACTTCTATGGTGATTAGGCTGGTTTTATGGGTATTTAATGGCAAAATGCCCTAGGTAACAAGAAAATAATGACAGATGAGTTTTCATATTGAGCTTTCCCTGTGCTGTTTTTTTTTTATCTTTTAAAAACTACACCAGCATTCTCTTTATGTCTCCAATTAAAATGCTTCCATTGAACATGTTGGTGAATGTGAAATTTCATAAAGTAAAAATCTTTTTTTTAAAAAAAGGAAAATACAGTCAGCACCCTGTATCTGTGTCCACATCTATGGATTCAGCCAACTGAAGATCAACAATATTTGGGGGAAAAGAAGCATCTACACTGAATATGTACAGACCTCATTTTCTTGTCATTATCCCCTAAATGATATAGTATAACAACTATTTATATAGCATTTACATTGTATTAGGTATTATAAATAATCTAGAGATGATTTAAAATATATAGGAAGATGTGCACTGGTTATAAGCACACACTGAACCATTTTGTATAAGGAAATTGAGCATCTGTGGCTTTTGGTATCATTGGGAGGTCCTGAAACCAATCCCCCATGGATACTGAGGGATGACTGTATAGCTTGATCAGTGAATTGTTTTCTAAGCACATAAATAACTTTTCTACCCTCAGTCCCTGAAAGATATGTGTTTTCAATACAGAATGCCACATTTTAACTCTGTTCACACTCTTAAATGGACAGAAGAGAGGAGAGTACTAAAGACATTTTCTAAGTAATTTTCTGATTATAAAATTAACTGTTATAGAAAACTTGAAAAATACAGAAAAGTGTAAAACTAAAATACCCATAATTCTACGACAGATGACACCATTAATATTCCTTCTTATCTTGATTTCTGTACATAGGCATAACTTTGTATTCTACTTTTATAACAGTTATTTTTTATAAATATTAATGTAGTATTAATAAAATACAGAAAAAACGGAAAATAAAAGACATACAAATCTGTTTTAGCATTTTGGGGAGTTTTTCAGTCATTTTTTTTATTATTATTTATTTTTTATTTTTTGGGCAGAGTCTCGCTTTGTCACCCAGGCTGGAGAGTACAATGGTGCGATCTCAGCTCACTGAAACCTCCTCCTCCCAGGTTCAAGTGATTCTCGTGCCTCAGGCTCTCGAGTAGCTGGGATTACAGACCTGTGCTAACATACCCGGTTAATTTTTGTAGTTTTAGCAGAGACGGGGTTTCACCATTTTGGCCAGGCTGACCTCTAACTCCTGACCTCAAGTGATCTGCCTGCTTTAGCCTACCAAAGTGCTGGGATTACAGGCGTGAACCACCGCGCCCAGCTTGTCATTTTATGATTTTGCTCTGTATGTAGATATATTATTTAAAGAATTATATACTATATATACTAGTTTTGTATACTGCATTCTGTTGTAAGAATTTCTCATGTATCTAGAAATAGAAGATGGTCCTCTTGTAGTTGAAGGTTGTGGTCATTGACTGAGAGTTGGGGATTGAGCCTCTCTTTCTTTAGCTACCAGAAAGGAAGTGCAAAAATGGAGATGGGGAGGGTTGTGAATTGGGGCATTTAAATAAAAAATATGCTCCACCAACGTTTACATTGAAATAGACTTGCTAGCCAGAAACATGGTCTGATCTAACCCATATGCATTGCCTATTGTGGCCTTGGTATTTCTAAGGATTTGATCACCATTTGTGCTTCAGTTCATTTTCTCCCCCAATATTCCCATAGGTAATGCCTTTTTCTTTTTTGTTTTTTTATGTCTTCTTCACAATTGAGGTTTGCACGTGGTTTCCCCTGTTGCTTTTAATTAGCTTTTCTATTATAATGATGGCTGCTGAACTATAAACTATTGTTGGGGTTTGCCCCAAAGTTTATTTGATAAGGCACCATAGGTATTTCCTGGGGATAAATAATTTTTGTATATGTAAGTTTTATCGAAGTATAATATACATCCCAAAAAGGTACATAAATCATTGATTTATAGCTTAGCGAAATTTCACAACTGAGCACACCTGTGTAACCAGCACCCAGCTCAAGAAATAAAATAGTACCAAACTCCAGACGAGCACCTCACACTCCAAAATGAAGAATTTTTGATGTAGCACAATTATCAACTTTGTTTCCTGAGGGAATGACCTCTTGCAGCATGTGGTAGGAGCCCAATCACCCATAGAAATAGTCTTCTCTTCACTGCATTGGAGTTATTTTATGGTGGTGATTCTCAGCTACATACTGTAGGGAGTTATTACCAAGCACAGAGTACATGTACCTTTCCATGCAGTTACTAAGCCAGTTCAGAATTGCCACACTTTGCTGTACACCACCACCTTGGAGCCCTATGGGCAAAGTGGAACACAAGGGCTCTTTGTTATGTTGTTTCCTGTTCTGTCCTTTCCTTTTTCAGCTGTGTGTGTGTCCTTCAATGCATCATAGCATGTAGTTACTGCTTGAATTTACCCCTAGGCTTAGTGCAATATTGATTTCTTTCTTAAGGAAAGTTTGGTGATTCATGCTGACCTGTGGGAAACTGTATTTGATGAAGGTTGTTAGCTCCAGAATCTGCTCATGAATTACTTGCTTTCAATATTTGAATGACCAAGTTAGGTACAAATCAGTAATTTTGAGTTAACCCTATTCATTTTGACCTTTTGAAAGAAGATAGTCCTTGAAGTCAATAGTTGATATATGTTTCTCTTTAGATGTTAACTTGTCATTTCTGACAAAATGTTGCAATAGCTTAGTTAAATATTGCCTGCAACTTAAAGCATCTTAGCTTTTAAAAAGAAAATACATCCATAATGTTAATATTATTGGTGAAATTGTGGGAGAAAGTATTTGTTCTCTTCATTATTACTTTTCTATATTTTCTGACTTTTTTATAATGAATGTTTTACTTTTATAATCAGAAAAAAATAGTAATTTTAAAGAACCCAAAATATTCCAAAATTATTGATAGATCCTAAAGAAAGCATTACTAACGTGACTATAGCGACAACAGGAACAAAGCATATCTGATCATAGAAATGATTTATAAACTATTATGAGAATTTAAGAATTGCTTTGGCCTTTTGAATATAGCTATCTAATCCATATGATAGTTGGTGTTACCTTTTATTGTTAACACTGGTTTCTTCATGTGCCTTGACCACTAAAAGAATTTTCAGGACTGACTTTTCTTATTTTAATATGGAATCTTTCTCTTCTCTTTACCCATTGTATCACTAGCTTTTTTATGATCCCCCCCAACACACACATACATAAAAAAATGCACATTCCATGACTTTCTTTGTATTTTGGGGTTTTTTTCCCATAAGAGGCCTACTTACCCTCATTAGCCCCCTTCAGTATCCATTCTACTCAATAATGTTAAGATTAGTGCTAATAGCTTAGTATGAAGAATTCAATATATTGGTAATTTTCATCCATGAGACACTGACTTCATCTGACGGTGATAGATTTTGTCATTCTAGAAAATAGGAGGAAATTGTATTAGATTAAGGGCAGAAGGGAATCATGATATTCTTATTTTACACTTTATTAATGATAGAACATACAAGCTCATTTAAATTGAGTTACTTGGTTTTAAAATGAGCATTTCCCTTGGGATTTTATTCTGCTACATAAAATTCCACTAGTTGGCGGTTTGTACAAGAAACAGTCAAATTCAAAGGTTGCTTTGGTACCACTTATTTTCCTCTTAGAATGTATTTTGTGTCATACTTTTCTACCCTCTTCCTCTGTCTTTCATAACATGGTTAATTTTACCTTAGGTAATCTTACACATACATACACACCCCTCTTAGAGCTTCTTTTTCCTTTTCAAAAATTTTGTGCTTCCTTCTATGTGATTCCACCTCTTTGATGTAGTAGTAAACATTATAGCAAACTGGTACTCTCAAAATCTAATGACCTTGAATGTGCCCATAACTTACTCCCATAAATTCTATAAAAACCACCCATTAACCATATAATTCTCCTGATTAAATATGCATTTCCTTCATGTACCAGTATTCAAGATAAATTTTATGTGCTTTTGTTTGTTTTACTTTAGATATTGCAGTGATACTGTTTTCTGAAAAGCTTTATTACAAATATGGGTTAAATAATAATTTATATTTGCTTTGCAGTTTTTTGTCCTCAATAATCTTTGGACTCATTTGAGAACCCAGTGTTTAGCAACATTACTATGGGAAAATATGTTGTCTCTACTTCCAAAGAACTAGTTTACAAATGAACTTTTGAAACATAACCCATTAGTGTTTCTGTTGTGGTTGTTCATTATGATAGCCCCATCGAGTATGGATTATTATATTCTTCCCAACCATGCTGGTTTAGGGAGTTTTAATTCAGTTTCTTTGTCATGTTGACCAAAGTTCCATCTCACTTTTTCCATGTACTTCACCTTAAAGACTACATTTTGTTTTCTTAATCTTTGAGGATCTCAGATATTGACTTATCTTAAGAGCATTTGTAATGTCCCTAAAAGTCTTAAGAATGTATCTTAACTTGATATGTGGCTTAGTTAGCCATCAATAGATTTTCAAGTACGGTTGTCCATTGGTATCCATGGAGGATTGGTTCCAAGACCTCCCGCATATACTAAAATCCACAAATACTCAAGTCCCTGACACAAAATGGCATAGTATTTGTATATAACCTATGCACCTCCTCCTATATGCTTTAAATCATCTCTAAAATACTTATAATACAATGTAAATGCTATGTAAATAGTTGTTACAATGCATTGCTTAGGGAATAATGACAAGAAAAGAAAGTCTGTACATGTTCAGTACAGGCACTTTTTTTTCCCAAATATTTTTGATCCTTGGTTAGTTGACTCCATGGATGCAGAACTCATGGATATGGAGGGCTGACTATACATCTCTTATCTTTGAAGATTTCAACAGTCACTTGGATGAAAGCTAGAAAGAAATGTGATTATATTGAGTGAGGTTTTCATTCATAGAACCATGAGCAATCTATATTGAACACAATTCCAAAATACTTTTATAGGTGTGTTTCAATCAGATTCTTTCATCGCCAGTTCATTTGGCAAAAGGGCAGGATATGTAAGAAAGACTCAAACTGGCTGGTGTGAAATTAATTACCTCCCTTCGCACAAACCATAACTGCCATTATTTTTGCTGCTCCTCTATGGCTGATGCTTTTTGGTTGAACTGGCTAACAAGACAAAAGAATTGACTTTCTTTGAGTAATGTAATTAAAGGCCGACAGATCATCCTTTGATGGTAAGAAAAGCTATTTGATTCCTCTGTTTTTATTTCAACCTGTTGTACCAAGGTGAATGTGTTCCATTTGAAATTGGGAGACAGCATATTGCAATGGAAGAAGGTGTCCTTGAGTCAGAAAACTTGATTTGAATTCCAGCCCTACCAATTAATAAATATGTGATCCTGGGCAAGTTCTTAACCTAGACCTTATTTATCTTGTTCATCAAAGGGGGGATAATAATACCTACTTATTCTATGATATTATAAATCAAGTGTTTTGGCAGGTAGTGAGCGCTTAGTAAATGCTGGTTCTCTTGAAACTTTTGCTAACAATTTCATTACTAGTAAACGTAATACTTCTCCATTGGTTATTATAGATATTTACTACCACATTTTGAAATATGTAATTGTTTCATATGTAGAAGCAGAAAAACCTAACATCAATATTGCAATTTTTCTGGGCAGTTCCTGAAAAATGCAAGAAGAAATCACATAATCAAGAAACTGAAACGACTATATTATCTTCCTTCTCCCTGGTGTATTTCCATTTTAAGCAAAAGCAAAACCTTAAAATCAAGATATTGAGCTCTAACAATGGAAATGGCTATGACCTTTTTGCTGGCATAGTGGTTAAGAAGAGGGGACTTAGGAATCAAATGGATTTGGTATGAGTCCCAACTCTATCATGTAAAACTTTGTGACCTTAACCAAATTAAACTAAGACTCAGTTTCTTCTCCCACAGAATGGATAATATAATTGTCTTTATGTCATAGGATTATTGTAAAGTGTAAATTAAATAATGTATGTACAGTGCACATCCTGGTTTATTAAAGGATAGCTTAACCATCTCCTCACCCTCATCTGTAGCCCCCCTTTGGAGATTGGCAGTGTATATCACTGCAGGGCTTCTTAGAGCCTCTAATATGCAAAAGAAACCTTGTTTGACTTTGTTCAATGCATTATTTTCTGAATTTATCTGCAGAGCCCTTTTTGTCTTTCCAAATACTTAACATCTGAAATATGATTTGGGTAGCACTGATTGTCAGGCACTTAACAATTTCTCTCTCCTCTCCTCTCCTTTCCTCTTGTCCTCTCCTCTCCTCTCCTCCTCTCCTTCCTTCCTTCCTTCTTTTTTTCTGACTTTTTTTTTTTTTTTTTTTTTTTTTTTTGAGACGGAGTCTTGCTCTGTCACCCAGGCTGGAGTGCTGTGGCACGATCTCGGCTCACTTCAACCTCCACCTCCTGGGATCAAGCGATTCTCCTGCCTCAGCCTCCTGAGCAGCTGGGATTACAGGAGTGTGCTACCACGTCTGGCTAATTTTTGGATTTTAGTATAGTCAGGGTTTCACCATGTTGGCCAGGCTGGTCTCAAACTCCTGACCTCAAGTGATCTGCCCACCTTGGCCTCCCAAAGTGGTGGGATTACAGGCATGAGCCGCCATGCCCGGTCCTCATATTTTAACTGTATCAAGGTTTTGTCAATGTCAGAGACTAACCAATAAAGTTAACCTCAGTATGATAGGAACAGAATATATTCAACTGTGATGACAAATATTCTTTTTTGTACTAATATGGTAGCTTTTATATCAGGTTTATGTGGCTTTAAAGTGCAGTTCTACTTGCTGTGTTAATTCTCTTTACTGACTTTCAGAAACAATTTGTAGTGAAAAGATAAGGACATAAGTAAGACAGATTCATATTTGGTTTTATAATTAGTGGGTGGGCCTTAGTGTAGAAGCTAGCTTTTTAAATATGTCATATAGGAGGAAATTTAATATACTCAAGTACTAGAATGTTCTTTTTTATAAAATTTTTGGTACCTGTAGCATATCAAAAGTCATGTAGAGGCATACCAAATTCTCCTTTTCTCTAATTTGGATACATAATGGAATAATAACTAATTGGACTACTGGAACTCATGCACCCTTGGATTTTGTGGCCAGGTCAAAATGAATACCTAATCTCTCAACATAATATTCTTCCTAACTTTAATGACAAATGCAATTTCCAACCCAATCCCCATATTAAAAACTATACCTGAAGAGAATGCATATAAGAAGCAGCTCCAATTTCAATAAAAGTTTGAATGCCCTTTTTTTTTAATTTATTTATTATTATTATAGTTTAAGTTGTAGGGTACATGTGCATAACGTGCAGGTTTGTTACATATGTATACTTGTGCCATGTTGGTGTGCTGCACCCATCAACTCGTCATTTACATCAGGTATAACTCCCAATGCAATCCCTCCCCCCTCCCCCCTCCCCATGATAGGCCCCGGTGTGTGAATGCCCCTTTATGACCAGCATTGTGCTGAATGTCGTAGTAGGAGAAGGGGTGTGAGTAAGCAGCATGCTCAAAACAACAATGATACTGTTTTTTCCTTCCTGGGACCTCACATTTTTAGCTTCTGTTGTTGTTTTGTTTGTTTGTTTGTTTTGCCTAATAATATTTTAGTCTGGCACTTAAATATTTGTCAATTTAGGTAGGGCTTTCAGATCTACACAAAAAGTTGCATTGATTAGAGTTTGGCAACATTTAAGGTACCGAGTACCGGGACCTTTCATGCATTGTTGTACTAGTTCCACCTGGTCTGAAAGGTTCAGGATAAAGTGGTGAAGATCATGTCCCAGTTTATTGTAAGTCTAGGCTATGACCTACGTCTGTACCCATATGTTTGCTCCTAAATAAACAATTGAATATCAGTGGAATTCTCCTTTACAAGGGCTCACATTGTAGGAAAATACAACCAACAAGTATTTTTTAGTTTTTATTTTTAGAGACAGGGTCTTGCCCTGTCATCCAGACTGGAGTGCAGTAGTGCAATCATAGTTCACTGCAGCCTTGAACTCCTGGGCTCAAGCAATCCTCCCATCTCGGCTTCTCAAAGTGCTGGGATTATAGACATGAGCAACCACACCTGGCTAGAACTGAAAAATAAAGTACAAAAGGAACACCATAATTTCTAATGATCATTTGTATAAATTTTCTCTTCCTAAAACCTCAAAATCTCCTGTTTACTCCTTTTTTAAAACTTCCCGACAAATAATCTAATTATTTTTAACCACTTGTATATATCTTATTAGTCATAATTGTTTCACCTTTTCTCATTAAATAGTCCTATCAGATTCTGAATAGCTCTTTATATTTCATAGTTTATAATCCCAAGGGATTGAAAATGTTGATGCTGTAGAGTTTACTGACTAGCATTCCTCCAGAAAACATAAATAAATAGCAACTGCAAATGTTAAATCTGATTTCTAGAAACCTTACCACCCCAAAACAAAAACAATAACAATAGAAAACATTGGCATAAAAATTTTAATTTAATTACAGAATACCCTATTTACTCATATAATAACATATATACTATAACTTCTGCATGGCCTTGAAATAGCATGTCTTATTTTTTTCCTCAGTATCAGCACAAATTTAAGGTTTTATGGAGACTCAACCTGTTCTGGATGCTTCAATGCTTCTCTTTTATGCCCTCTGAAATTCCTCATAACTGCCCAAGCCATCAGACTCCTAGTGAACCAGGATGACTATGTTTTAACTTGAGCTTTGGGCTAAAATGGCATCTGTACCAGCATCTGAATGGAAGTTTGAAATAGAGGTGTAACAAAGCCCCATGTTGGAAAGGGATTGTTTGTCACCCATTAGTGCAGCTCTGAAAGTATAGTAATTTCAACAGAATCAGCACTGTAGCAATAAGCATTCCACTAAACCCAAGATCTATAGGATAGAATTGGTATTTAATTTTTTATCTGTTTTTGTGATATGTCTTTGCTGTAGGCAGACATGTCTTGTCTAGATATGCCATCTTTATATAGAGAGAGGAGGCACACCTTAGACTGTTAACCACAGTTATCTTCAAAAGATGAATTTGTTTTCAGATTAAATCAAAATTCAAATTATCACTAAATATATTATACTTAAAATTGCATTCATCAGAAATTTATTTGACATGTGTTATGTGGTGGGCACTCTGCTGGTTGCTGTAGATACAATGATGAAAGACCTGGTCCCTAACATGATGTTCATAGTTTATGAAGGACAAATAAACCAGATAACTTCAAGGAAAGTCTGTAGTAAATAGTGTAAAAGCAGGACATTTAACGCAGTCAGGTCAGAATCCTATAAAAGGAGGTTTAATTTTATTCTGTAAGTGAAATGGAGCTCCTTAAGGGTCTTTTGAAAAAAAAATGTACTTTTCCTTTTAGAAATATTTCGTTAGTAGCCATGAGGAGAATGAATCAGAAGTCTAAGACTGGTGCTTAGAGACCGCTTAAGGGGTTGTTAATGGTGATTTTAGTGAAAGATAATGGTGACAATGGAGATATATTATAACAGGAAAGGAATGGGACTATTTCTGATATAGCAAATTTTTAAAATTCTATTTGAAGTACATTACATACTGATGAAAACAAAATAATTCTATTGGCAGAGTTTTTCTCTGCATGGTAAAGGATTGACATTGATCTGGACAGAGGGACTGGACTGCTATCTTGAAACTCTTTGACCTTAATGTTGGTAAAGCTATAAACAAACTCCAGTCCAGTATTTCTCAATGTATTTTCCACAGACCACATGCAGCAAAATAACCCACAGAACTTGTTAAACCTGCAGATTCCCAAGCCCCACCCCAGACATACTGAGTGAAGGAATGGGGCCCAGAGAGCTCAGTGTTTTAACAAGTTTTCCCGGTCATTCTCCTGCATATTAACATTTGAGGATCATCGATCTAGCACAATGGTTCTGAAATTATGATCTGGGGACTACTAGTCTCTGAGATTCTTTCAGGGGTCCATGAGATCAAAACTATTTTTATAGTAATACTTACACATTATTTGCCTTATTCACTGTGTTAATATTTACACAGATGATATAAAAGGAATGGTGGGTAAAACTGCTGGCACCTTAACACAAATTAAGACTGTGGCACCAAACTGTATGTATTGTATTCTCTACCTCCATGCACTTCAGGAAACAGAAAATGCTAGTTTCACTTAAGAATGCCCTTGATGAATCAAAAAGAATAATTTTATTAAATCTCTACCCTGCACAACTATGTATATAGTGTGTGTACATATTGATGTATGTATATGTATACGCACATATATATACATGTGCATATATACACATACATATGTATTTCTATGTCACGAAATGGGAAGTAGGCATACAGCACTTCTACAGCATACCAAAGTATGATGGTTATCTGAAGGAAAAGCACTTGTATGGTTGAGTCATGAGATGAAATAGCCACTTCAAACTCCTCTTTAACTTGAAGATCTACTGACAAACAACAGTTATTCAGACTTTAGTCCTATTTGGAAGACATTTTCTCAAAAGTTAACTAGGTGAGCCTGTCATTTCAGGAAAATAAATTACGGTATTTGTTGCCAATGATAAGATTTAAGTTTTTAAGCAAAAGTCAGAATTTTGAAAAAATTTTATCTACTGTGTAAGCATAACTTCCCAATACTTAGACTTTTCTAATTGGATAAATGGTGATATTAACAACTGACTTTTTTGTTATTGTTTTATCTTGAAATGAATCACCATATAACTGCACAACTCAGCGAATCTGCATAACTGAGTCTGCGTAACTGGGATCTACGTAACACAGTGAGCCAATATTTTCCAAATGACCAATGCATGATATTACAAAACCCCAATATAAATAAAAGATCCATTCAATGTGTGAGATAGACCAATGGATTTTCATTTAACCAAGTAGAAAGAATTCATTGATATTGTTTCAAATTCTACCTTGCACATACTATTTAAGAAACTACCATTTGTTGAGTTTCAGTGTAGTATCAAAGGAGAATATCTACAGTTATCTGAAAATGCTCTTAAGACA
This sequence comes from Macaca nemestrina, assembly GCF_043159975.1. Classification (NCBI taxonomy): domain Eukaryota; kingdom Metazoa; phylum Chordata; class Mammalia; order Primates; family Cercopithecidae; genus Macaca; species Macaca nemestrina. The sequence continues at coordinate 48,584,428 of NC_092145.1, read as the reverse complement.
TCCCTCAATTTTCCAGTTGCATATCTGAATATAGATTTCCTTCTTGTGCTTTAACTAAAACAACATATCACTATAGATCTCATGCAGAAGCAGCTATGAAGATTCAGCTATCTTTTATTAAGTCTGACATTAGAGGTTGGCACAAATGAAAAACAATGCCACTCTTCCTTGTGACTTTTTTTGGGAAATGTAGTTATTTTTAATACAATTAGGTTAATTAACATGAATTTATGATTATTTTAAATGAGTGTGTGTGTGTATGTATTTTTTTTTGAGATGGAGTCTCACTGTAATTTTTTGTATTTTTAGTAGAGATGGGATTTCACCATGTTAACCAGGATAGTCTTGATCTCCTGACCTCGTGATCTACCCGCCTCGGCCTCCCAAAGTGCTAGGATTACAGGCGTGAGCCACCACCCCCAGCCAAATAAATAAATATTTTAAAAATTCCTCAATGTTAATTTCTAATGTGGTAAATATCAGTAGAAATACTCTAAACAGAAGTTCTTTGGAGTTCTCAATAACTTTAAAGAGTGTAAAGGGGTCCTGAGACCAAAAAATTGGAGAATTGCTGATCTAGCCCTTAGGTTCTATGTGATACATTAAACATAACCACTAGTGGAAGTCAGAATACTTCAAGCAGGATCAGGGGTGTTTTATATAATATTTCTAAGAATTGTTTACCTATGAGTGTGACATGTCATCCATAAATTATTCATCTGTGACCTTTTAAACAATGTCATTTCTAATTCCCTAATGTCTTTAATATACTGTTTCCTGAGGACTCCATCTGCCAGATAATTTTTGTGCTATATCAAGTAGGTGACCCATTCCGTAATGTATTATCGCCTTCAAAAACTATAACAAAATTATCTAGAGGTGCAGGGCAGAAAGGCAACTTGCTGTACTCTGCATTAGCTGTGTGCCTTTGTTGATTTTAAAAAAAAATGGTAATAAAGGTGACTTGGGTCACATTCCCTGCGACACACCCTCCCTCCAAAAGATGATCTGTAATAATCCAGAATATTAAGAACCATTGCTTTAATCAACAGCTAATCTGTACTAATGCCTATTCTGCAACAGACTAGATTTTAACAAAAGGCTAGATAGGAGGTGTCTTAGTTCATTTGTGTGGCTATAAATTAACACCTGAGGCCGGGTAAAGAAAGAAAAGAAATCTATTTGGGGGCCAAATAAACCATATTCAAACCATAGCAGGAGGATAATCACTTTATACAGGTATACAGGGGTAGGCAGTACTGATTTGGTCTGGTTCCTAGTGAAACACTGATATATATTCCAGATACTTTTATGAAACAAAAAAAGTTGCCACTAAACAGGACTTTGAAGAAAGAGAGGCTAGTTTGGCTTAAAAGTTTAGATTTTTTTTTTTATTTTTTTTCTGTTTTGAAAAAGCACTACTTAGGATTCTTGGTCTGATGAGGTTTGGTATCACCCTTTGAAATAGTTGTCCTTCCCCAGTTACCTGAAGAGTTTGGGATATAAGAGGAAAAGCCAAGCCTTTGAAAAGCTACTGTGGACAAAATGAATATTTAGAAGTCCACTTGAATTGGTTCCAGATTTTATAATGGAGGAAATGTTTGTTATGTTGGAACTCTTTACACCTAGATCTTGTTCATTCTGGATATCAGCAAATTCAGAAGTGCTGACCCTATTGTATTATCAGGATGTTTGGACAGTATTTAATGTAATTTTAGAAGAACTACTTTGCCTGTCAGTTGCCCTTATTATTCTCATTGTGAATAACCTCTCTTTTCTAATATTAACATATTAGAATATAGAATATTTTCTAATATTAACATATTAGAAAATGTTGGTTGAAACAGATACTGGAACAGCTTCCGTCACCTTGTATTTTGTGTTTCAATGCCAAGGTGCTGTAAGTATGCTATCACTATGCTTCGAATATTTAATATATTGTAAAAATGTTTTAGAATTTATTTTACATTTTGACACATTAATATTAAATATGGGGGAAAAAAGGTCCAGAAGCACAGAACTTACTACATAGTTGGTGCTTAATAAATATTTGTTCAGTGAATTTGTGTTTACAAATAAGATTAGAAAAAAACCATAATATCATTAGCTTTTTGAAAGAAATGAAAGAAGTTGGCCACCAGCAGGATCCTACATCAGATTTCTATAAGTTGTGAGTAATAATTTTTCCCCAATAATGCCCAAGATAGACATTCTTTGTATTAACGTTTTAATTGAATGATACTCAACAACAATAAATAAGAGTTGCTATAGCTTATTTCATTACCTTTGTTCCCAAGATAGGCACATGCCAAAACCTTTTTTCACTGTTAAACGTTTGAAATGGAATCTCTATTTCTTCTTCTACTTAATTGCTATGTATTTCTAATGTGCCCCTTCTCCTAAGATATTTTAGATAGCAGAATGAAAATGTGATAAAATTCTAGCCATGTCTTGTTATTATTAATGACTGTTAAGCTTGAGAATTTCTCATAGAATTGGAATCTGTAACTACTATATACATTTGTTGTATCAAGATAAGTGTTCTTTAAGTTGTAATGGACTCAGGAATTTGTATTTAAGTAATAAGAGTCCAGATTAACTACTACTGATGACTAAATTGTCAAATACAAAGTGGTATAAATACACTAGAATTAGAAAAATGACAGCTTTTTCTGCTATTCAACTCTGAAAATGTATTTATTAGATATAAGATTTATGAATAAATCCTTGATTGATCACCACAAATCAGATAGGCATTTAACAAATAAATTTTATAGTTTGTGTTAATGATTTTTGCCTAACAGTCCATGAAAGAAAAGGGTGTGAGTGATCTCACAATTACCTTTGAAACAAAGTACAGATTTAGAAAGATTGAAATCTTGAAAAGACAGCTGTTCTGTGATCGGAGTTTAGACTATAAGTTTGTTGTGCAATTATCAGTTTTTCTCATCAGAAACTTTTAGCAAATTAAGGACTTTTTCTTTTCTTTGAGATGAGTGCTATGTTTGTTTAGAAAAATAGGATGAAATTAATAAATGATTTGGAGATTCTATAAGGATAGAAGAAGAAATGTAGTGATCTTCCTTTGCCAGACTTGATTATAGAACTTTAGAAACGTAGCACAGCCTGACCTCCTTCATGCAGAAGATGCAACCCAATCTTCTGATCCCATTTGAGTTACTTTGGCTACATTATACTGTTTCTCCCAAACTGTAGTCTGTTTCAGGTTACCAGTTTTTAAATAAAGAACACTATCAAGTTAAGAAATATCAAAACCAATGCAAAACAATTTGTTATTTTACAAATTATTGGACATTGAAGGAAAATAAATTTTCCTTTTTATTCTACTTGTATCAGTTTGAAATGTGATTTGGGAATTATTTTTTTCTACTACTGGCCATAATAGTAGATATATACAATTCATTTCACTGGCTTGGATCATATTCTTCCTAGTGGTGAATATCTAATATACAGAAGATATTTGCAAGTACCTAGAGGGCAGGGACTGCACTTTATTACTCTCTGTAGTCCCACAGGCTAGCATAGTGCCAGGCATTTGTATAGATATTCAGAAAAACACTTAATGAATGAAATTAAGAGTACTGTCTTTCTTCTGTATAACTGATCCACAAGAAAGTTAATTGAACCATACCTTTGATCTTATTAGTGCTACGTTTTAATCAACTAAGCTATGTAACCCATTTTTGGCTTCTTAGTCCTGGTACTTTCCAAAGGAAATAGTTGTTACAGTTAAATTTTGGACAGAAAAGTGGAAAACTCTAGAACTTGTAAAGGAATCTATGTCTTAGCATATCAACATTGGTTTTAAAGGTCAGCAGTCAACGTTTTGAGGAAAAAAACCATAATTTTACAGACTGTGGTAAAACTGATTCCATTTATATAATATGGCTTTGTTTTATTATGAGAGAATAACAAAATTTACTGATAAGCAAAACTCAGCAATATAAACAACATAGACTCAGTGATATGGTGTCTGTTCATGGGACCTGTGTTCTTGAGGGCCTGAACTCCTGTTGTCAAAGATCAATTTTTATGAGCACTTAAAGAAATGCTTTGATATTGCAGCACTATTTACAATAGCCAAGATATGAAATCAGTCATCAAAAGATGAATGGATAAATAAAATGGGGTATGTATACACAATTTAATACTATACAGCCTTAAAAAATGAAATCCTGTCATTTGTAGCAACATGGATGAAACTAGAGGATATTGTGTCAAATGAAATAAGCCAGGCACAGAAAGACAAGTATCACATGTTCTCACTCATGTGGGAGCTACAAAAGTGAATCTCATGAAGATAGAGAGTAGATTGTTGGTTGTCGGAGGCCAGGAAGTGGAGGGATGAAGATAAGTGTACAAAAATACAGTTAGACAGAAGAAATAAGTTCTAATATACAGTAATACAGTAGTGAATAACTTATAGCTAAAAGAATTGTAATATTCTCAACACAAAGAAAAATAAATATTTGAGATGACAAATATCCTGATTACCCTGATTTAATCATTACATATTATATACAGTTATGAAAATATCGCACTTATCACAAAAATATGTACAACTATGATATATCAATTTGTAAAAAAGGAAATGAATTTTTTCTCAGGCAAAAGATTATATTTCAATCATATCTTTGAAAAAAATGCCATCCTTCACATTTTCCAAATCTTGTTTAATATGAGAAAAGCTTCTGGTCCTGTGTATGTTTTAAATGTTCTCTTCACTTTCTATTCCCTAACAGACTGAAAATCAGGGAGATTAAATATCTATGATAAATTCTGAACATGACCACATCTATATTGCTTATAATAAATAGCTAACTTTAGATACTGAATGTTTTGGGTTCCTTTAAAAAGATAACTTACAAAGTCACTAATTTTAATTTGAGAGGTTTGGAATTCGCCGGTGCATTATAAGAGCCCCTTTCCAATATTTTAAGGATAGAGGAAAGCTAAAGGGATAAAGAGGCTCAACAAGGCCTGCTGTAGCAACAGAAACACACAACACCACACAAAACACACACACTAAAAGGGTTTTTTTTTATTGTTCCACAAAGGAAGTTTGATTGTTCTTCCTTGGAGTTTCAGGGTACATATTTTGTGGTTTTCAAAAGGGTAGCAAGTAGAGACACTTAATTTGGGAACGTGCATGGATTTTCACTAGTTTTTAAACATAAGTATGAGGCCAGCCGTGGTAGTTCACACCTGTAATCCCAGCTCTTTAGGAGGCCATGGTGGGAGGATAGCTTGAAGTCAGAAGTTTGAAGCCAGCCTGGGCAATATAGTGAGACCCCTGTTTCTACAAAATAAAAAAATTACCTAGGTGTGATGGTGTACACCTGTATTCCCAACTACTCAGGAAGCTGAAGCGGGAGTATCACTTGAACCTGGGAGGTGGAGACTGCAGTGAGTGATCGTGCCACTGCACTCCAGCCTGGGCAACAGAGCAAGACTTTGTTTCAAAAAAAAAAAAAAAAGGAAATTAGGTGTTCACAAGTGAAAAGAATAGCAAAGTAAAATAGTTACAAATTTTGAATTGTATTTAGTTGTGGTTAAGCTTTTTTAAGACTAGGTAAGTTCAGTAGTGAGAAGTGGGGAAAGAGTAGAATAAGCAGTTCAGTCTGTAACTGACTGAAAAATTAATTGTACTTAAGTTTTGAATCTGTAATGTCCAGTGGTGAGCTTGTTCAGTCAATTGTACACATTTCGTCCTAATTCCACATTTATGTGGCTATGGTGGGAGTATTTACACCACAGAAACTGGCACAACTACAAATTAGGGCTTTTTCCAACCCTGAGAGCGGATTTCTAAACATTTACTACTGCAGAATGCGCCTATTTAATTTTCACTTTTAAAGTTAAATAACAGCTTTAGGTTTCATTGAAGATAACTAGTGTAGAATGATGAAGAGCAGAAATACCAGAGCCAAACTATCTGGGTATCAATACCATTTCATTTAGTAGCTTGTGTTATCCTAGACAATTAGTCAATCTTATCATTAATGGGGATAGTAGCAATGCCTACCTTATAGGGTTGATGTGAGGATTAAATATGTTAAGGGCCTGTTTTATAGATAAATCTTATATGGCAACCTCAGTAATCCACAGAATAGCCAGGATTCAAGAAATAAACAAAAACATCACTGAGCAAGCAATATAAACATCAGACAGAGGGTACTTGCCCTGAAGCCCACAAGTTTTCTCTAGGAGCTTATTTTACTCTTTCTGTAGAACCAAGCTTGATTGTGTTTTCTGAGCCAAAGGTTTATTAGAAGCATGACATCACAAAAAAAAGAGAGGAGAGATGCTGCTAGAAGCAACAACTGAAGTGAGAACCTTCCTCCCTGAAAGAATATTATCCAATGTGAGAACTCAAAAATGAGTCAGACTGCTTGATTGCTAAGGTCTGTTCCATTTCCAAAAATGTATGACAAGAGTGAAAAACTGCAACAGTTTAGAAACAGATAATCTTATTACTATGTTAAATAATGGCATACAAAGATAATCCAGTGTCAATAATAAATCATAATCAGTATCTCAGTTAAGAAAATAGGACAGGGAGCATGATGGCCAAATAAAACCCACCAGTGATCATCCCCTCCACAGGAACACCAAATTGAATAATTCCCCACACAAGAAGCCATCTTTGCAAGAATCAAAAATCAGGTGAACAATAACAGTACCTTGTTTTAACATATCAAGGAAAGAGGCACTGGATAGGATAGGAAAGACAGTCATTAATTCCTTACACCACCCCTCCCTCATCCCCTGGTGGTGCAGCATGGCACAGAGAGAAAATCTGTGTGTTTGGGGGGAAGGAGAGCACAGTGATTGTGGGACTTTGCATTGGAACTCAGTGCTACCCTGTCACAGAGGAAAGCAACATGGGGCAGAATTGGGCTGATACCCATGGAGGGAGCATTTAGACCAGCCCTAGCCAGAGGAGAATTGTCTATCCCTCTGGCAAGCCTCACCACTGTGAGCTAAAGTACCCTGGGGTCCTAGATAAATTTGAAAGGCAGTCTAGACCAAAAGGACTGCAATTTTGAGGCAAGTCCTGGTGGTGCTGTGCTGGGCTCAGAACCAGAGGACTTGAGGTACATGTGGCCAAGAAAGCGTTTGCATCACCCCTCCCCCAACCCCAGGCAAGGCAGCTCACAGCTCTGGGAGGAGAGGAAAGATTAAAGTGGACTTTGTCTTAACATTTGGATACCAGCTCAGCCACAGTAAAATAAAGCACCAAGCAGAGTCCTGAAGCCCACATTCCTGGCCCTAGATCCTGGATGACATTTCTAGATACACCCTGGGCCAGAAGGGACCCCACTGCTTTGAAGGAAAGGACCCAGTTCTGGCAGGATTCATCACCTGCTGACTATAGAGCCCTTGGACCTTGAATAAACATTAATAGTAGCTAAGCAGTACTCACCATGGGCCTTGGGCAAGGCTTCAGGTGTGACCCAGCACATTCCCAGCTGTGGTGGCCAAGGGAAGAGACTCCTTTTCTCTGCTTAAGGAAAGGAGAGTGAAAAGTAAAAAGGACTTCAGCTTGCAATTTGGGTACTAGTTCAGCCACAGTAAAATAAAGCACCGAATAGATTCCTAAAGTTCCTGACTCCAGGCCCTACCTCCCAGACAACATTTCTAGACCCACCCTGGGCCAGAAGGGACACCACCACCCTGAAGGGAAAGACACAAGCCTGGCTGGATTCACCACCTACTGATTAAAGAGCCCTTGGGCCTTGAACAAACAGCAATACTCACCATAAGCCTTGGGCAAAACCCAGAACTATGCTGGTTTCTGGTCTAATGCCGCTCAGTCCCAGCGGTGATGGCCACAGGGGTGCTTGCATCACCTCTCCCCCAACTCCAGGCAGCACAGCATGGTGAGAGAGATTCGTTTTGTTTGAGAGAAAGTAAAGGAAGAGAACAAGACATTCTGCCTGGTAATCCAGGGAATTCTCCTAGATCTTACCCAAGACTACCAAGGCAGTACCTCTACTAGTCTGCAAGAGCCACAGCGTTACTGGGCTTGGGGTGCCCCCTAATGTATATATGGCTCTAGTGACCAAAAACTTAGATCACAACACTCAATTCCCTTTGAATACTTGAAAGGCATTCTCAAGAAGGACAGGTATAAACAAGCCCAAACTGTGAAGATTCTAATACCTAACTCTTCAGTGCACAAGCACCAAGAAATATCCACCAGCATCCAGACCATCCAGGAAAACATTACCTCAGAAAATGAGCTAAAGAAGGAACCAGTGACCAATGCCAGAGTAACAGATATGTGACCTTTTAGACAGAATTCAAAATAGCTGTTCTGAGGAAGCTCAGTGAAATTCCAGATAACACAGAGAAGGAATTCAGAATTCTATCAGATAAATTGAACAAAGAGATTGAAATACTTTTAAAAAGTCAAGCATAAATTCAGGAACTGAAAAATGCGATTGATATACCGAAGAATGCATCAGAGTCTTTTCAACAGCAGAACTGATCAAGCAGAAGAAAAACTTATTGAGCTTGAAGAGGGGCTATTTGAAAATACACAGTCAGAGGAGACAAAAAACAGAATAAAATAGAATGAAGCACACCTACAACATCTAGAAAATAGCTTCAAAAGTACAGATTTAAGAGTTATTTGCCTTAAAGAGGAGGTAGAGAGATCAAGATAGAAAGCATATTCAAAGGAATAATATAAAACTGTAATTGTGGTGTGTGAACTACTCATACCTTGAGTAGGAAGACTAAGAGATGAACCTATCAAAAATAATAACTACAAGTTTTGAAGACATAATATAATAAGATATGAATAGAAACAATAAAAATGTAAAAAGCCAGGGAGGGGATAAAGTTAGAGTTTTAATTAGTTTTCTCTTTGTTTGTTTTTGCAATCACTGTTGTCATCAATTTGAAATAATGGAATATAAGATGTTATCTGCAACATTCATGGTAGCCTCAAATCAACAAACCTACAACAGATACACCAAAAAAATAAAAAGCAAGAAATTAAAACATACCACCAGAGAAAATCACCTTCACAAAAAGGAAGACAGAGAGGGAAAAAAGGAAGAGAAGATCACAAAACGAGCAGAAAACAAATAATAAAATGGCAAGGGACTAAGAACTTACTTATCAATAATAACAGTGAATTTAAATAGAATAAACTTTTCAATCAAAAGACATAGAATGGCTGAATGTATTAAAAAGCCCCAACTAGCTGCTGTCTCTAAGAAACACACTTCACCTATAAGGATACACATAGACTGAATATAAAAGGATGGAAAAAGCTATTCCATGCAAATAGAAAACAGCAAAGAGGAGTAGCTATACTTATATCACACAAAGTAGATTTCAAGACAAAAGCTATAAAAAGAGACAAAGAAGGTCATTATATAGTGATAAGAGGATCAATTCAGCAAGAAGATAGAACAAGTGTATATATGCATCCAACACTGGAGCACCCAGATATATAAAGCAAATATTATTCAAACTAAAAAGTGGGATATAGACCCTGATATAATAATAGCTGGAGACTTCAGCACCCTACTTTCAGTATTGGACAGATCATCCAGACAGAAAATCCACAAAGAAATATCGCACTTAATGTGTAGTATAGAACAAATGGGCCTAATAGATATTTACAGAACATTTCATCCAACAGCTGCAGAAGACACAATTGTCTCTTTGGCACGTGGATCACTCTCAAGGATAAACCATATGTTAAGTCAAAACAAATCTTTTTTTTTTCTTTTTTTGAGACAAGGTCTCTGTTGCCCAGACTGAAGTGTAGTGGCATGATCTCGGCTCACTGCAGCCTAAACCTACCAGGCTTGAAGGTAACCTTCCACCTCAGCCTTCCGAGTAGCTGGGACTACAGACACATGCCACCACACCTGGCTTTTTTTTTTTTTTTTTAGAGACAGGGTCTCACCATATTGCCCAGGCTGGTCTCAAACTCCTTGGTTCAAGCGATCTGCCACCTTGGCCTCCCAAAGTGCTGGGATTACAGGTGTGAGCCACCATGCCCAGCCAAAATAAGTCTTAAAATTGTTTTTTAAATTGAAATATCAAGTATCTTCTCTAACCACAATGGAATAAAACTAAAAGTCAATAACAACAGGAACTTTGGAAACTATACAAATACATGGAGATAAAACAATATACTCCTGAATGACCAGTGGGTTAATGAAGAAATTAAGAAAATTTAAAAATTTCTTGAAACAAATGGAAATGAAAACAAAACATACCAAAACCTATGAGATGTAGCAAAAACAGTACTAATAGGAAAGTTTATAAAAATGAGTGCCTACATCAAAAAAGTAGAAAACCTTCAAATTACAACCTAATAATAGAACTAGAAAAGCAAGAGCAAACCAAATGGAAAATTAGTAGAAGAAAAGAATTAATAAAGATCAGAGCAGAAATAAATTGAAATTAAAAAAAAACAACACAAAACATCAATGACATGAAAAGTTGGTTTTTTGAAAAGATAAATAAAAGCAGCAAACCTTTAGCCAGAATAAAGAAAAAGAGAAAACCCAAGTAGATAAAGATGAAAAATGGGACATACAACCAATACTGCAGAAATTCAAAGAATTCCTGGAGACTACTGTGAGCAGCTATATGCCAATAAATTGGAAAACCTGGAAGAAATGGATAAATTCCTAGACACATACAACCTTCCATGATTGGATCAGGAAGAAATCCAAAACCTGAATAGACCAATAACAAATAATGAGAAAAAAGCCATGACAAATAGTCTCCCAGTAAAGAAAAACCTGGAACCCAATGACTTCACTGCTGATTTTTACCAAATGTTTAAAGAACAACTAATGCCAACCCTGCTGAAACTATTCTGCAAAAATAGAGCAGGAAGAAGTGCCTCCAGACTCATTCTATGAGGCCAGTATTACCCTGATACCAAAACCAGACAAAGACATATTGGAAAAAAAAAAAAAAAGGAAACTACTACAGGCAAGTCTCTCTGATGAACATCAATGCAAAACCTCAGCCAAATATTAACAAACCAAATTCAGCAACACATTAACAAGGTAATTGATCATGATCAAGGGGGATTTATCCTAGGGATGCAAGGACATTTATACATAAATCAATGTCCTACATCCTGTCAACAGAATGAAGGACAGAAAGCATATAATTCCAATTGATGCTAAAAATCATTTGATAAAATTCAGCATCCTTTCACAAAAACCCTAAAAAATCTGTGTATACAAGGAACATACCTCATGCAATAAAAGCTATATGTGACAGATCCACAGCTTAGTATCATACTGAATAGGCAAAAACTGAAAGCCTTTCCTCTAATACCTGGAACAGGACAGAGATACCCACCTTTACCAAACAGGACAGAGATACCCACTTTTACCACTATTATGCAACATAGTACTGGAGGTCCTAGCTAGAGACATCAGACAAGAGAAAGAAGGGCAACAAAATTGGAAAGGAAAAAGTCAAATTATCCTTGTTTGCAGATAATACGACCTTATAGTTGGAAAAACCTAAAGGCTCCACAAAAAAAAAAAAAAAAACACTATTAGAACTGATAAATTCAGTAAAGCTGCAGGATACAAAATCAACATATATAAATCAGTAGTATTTCTATATGCCAATGGCACACGATCTGAAAAAGAAATCAGAAAGTATTCCCATTTACAATAACTACAAATAAAGTACCTAGGAAGAAACCTAACCAAAGAAGAGAGTTCTACAATGAAAACTGTAAAACAATGATGTAAGAAATTGAAGGTGGCAAAAAAAGATGGAAAGATATTCCATGTTCATGGATTGGAAGGTTCAATTTTATTAAAATGTTCATACTACCCAATGCAATCTACAGATTCAATGCAATCCGTATTAAAATATAATACCAATGACATCATTCACATAAATGGAAAAAAATAATTCTAGAATTTATGTGAAACCGCAGAAGACCCAGAATAGCCAAAGCCATCCTGAGCAAAAAGAACAAAACTGGAGGAAACATATTACCTGACTTTAAATTATACTACACTGTTATAGTAACCAAAGAAGCATGGTACTGGCATAAATACAGACATATAGACCAAAGGAAAATAATAGAGAATTCAAAAATAAATCTATACATTCACAGTGAACTTATTTTCAACAAAGTGCCAAGAACATACACTGGGAAAAAGATAGGCTCTCCAATTAATGCTGCTGGCAAAACTGCATATCCATATGCAGAAGAATGAAACTAGACCCTTGTCTCCCGCCATATACAAAAATCAAATCAAAATGGAATGAAGACTTAAGTCTAAGACCTCAAACTATGAAACCACTAAAAGAAAACGTTGGGGAAACGCTCCAGGACATTAGACTGAGCACGGATTACCTGAGTAATACCCCACCACAAGTATAGGTAACCAAAGCAAAAATGAAGAAAGGAGATCACATCAAGCTAAAAAGCTTCTACCAGCAAAGAAAACAATCAGCAAATTGAAGAGACTACCCATAGAATGGGAGAAAATATTTGCAACTATTCATCTGACAAGGGATTAATAACCAGAATACGTAGGGAGCTGAAATCACTAAATAGGAAAATATCTAATAATCCAATTAAAAATTAACAAAAGATCTGAATAGACATTTCTGAAAAGAAGACATACAAAAGGCAAACAGGTATATGAAAAGATGCTCAACATCATTGATCATCAGAGAAATGCAAATAAAAACTACAATGAGATATTATCTCACCCCAGTTAAAATGGCTTTTATTCAAAAGTCAGGCAATAATGAATGCTGGTGAAGATGTGGAGGAAAGGGAACCCTTATACACTGTTGGTAGTAATGTAAATTACTACAGCCACTATATAGAACAATATGGAAGTTCCTCAGAAAACTAAAAATAGAATTACCATGTAATCCAGCAATCCCACTGCTAGGTATACACCCAAAAGAAAGAAAATCAGGATATCAAAGAGATGTCTACACCCCCGTGTTTATTGCAGCACTATTCATAATAACCATGATTTGGAAGCAACCTAAGTGTCCATCAAGAGACAAATGGATAAAGAAAATGTGGTACTTACACACAATGGAGTACTATTCAGCCATAAAGAAGAATGAGATCCTATCATTTGCAACAACACAGCTGGAACTGGAGAATTATTATGTTAAGTGAAATAAGCCAGGCACAGAAAGACAAACTTTGCATGTTTTCCACTCATTTATGAGAGCTAAAATTTTAAACAATTGGAGATAGATATTAGAAGGATGGTTACCAGAGGCTTGTAAGGGTAGAGGTGGGTAGAAAGAAATTGGGGATTATTACTGGGCACAAAAATATAGTTAGATAGAATGAATAAGACCTAGCATTTGAAAGCACAAAAGGGTGACTGTAGTCAACAATAACTTAATGTACATTTTTAAATAACTAAAAGCATAACTGGAATGTTTGTAACACAAAGAAAATAAAAATGCTTGAAGTGATGGATACCCCATTTACCCTGATGTGATTATTACAGATTGTATGTCTGTATCAGAATATCTCATGTAACCCAGAAATATATACACCTGATATGCACCCATAAAAACTAAAGATTTTATAAAAAGAATAAAAAACAAATTTAGGATAATATAGATTACTTTTTCGAGTGTTCATTCAAAATTGTTAAAAATAAGTATTTGTGTAAAACCTTTTGTTACCTGTAAATTTTACTTTTATGGAACATCTAATTCCTAAAAATAGCAGATAAAGGCATTACTGTCATTAGGAGACTTAACTCAAATAATTAAATAGCAAAACAACAAATAATCTGATTTTAAAATGGGCAAAAGACTTACCTGAATAGACAGTTCTCAAAAGAAGCATACAGATAGCCAACAGTTACATGAAAAAGTATTCAGTGTCACCAGTCATCAGGAAAATGCAAATAAAAACTGCAATGTGATATCACTTCACCCCAGTTAGGGTGGCTATTATAAAAAAGACAGAAAACAAACAAATACTGGAAAGGATGTGGAGAAAAGGGAGCTCTTATATACTTACTGTTGGTGGGAATGTAAATTAGTACAGCCATTGTGGAAAACAGTATGGAGAGTTTTTAAAAATGTTAAAAATAGAACTACCATATAATCTGGCAATTCAGTTACTGGGTATCTATCCAAAGGAATGGAAGTCACTTTATCCAAGAGATATCTTCCCTCTCATTTTTATTTCAGCACTATTCACAACAGCAAAGATATGTAATCAAGCTAAATATTCATCAATGGATGAGTGGACATAAAAAAAAAAGTCATACATATATACAATGCAATACTATTCAACCTTTAAAAAGCAGCAAATCCTGTCATTTGCAGCAATGTGGATGAACCTGGAGGAAATTAAGTGCCAAAAGCAATTGCAACAAAAGCAAAAACAAAAACAAAAGTTGGCAAATGCAACCTAATTAAATTAAAAAGCTTTTGTATAGCAAAAGAAACTGTCAACAGAGTAAACAGACAACCTACAGAATGGGAGAAAATATTTGCAAACTATGCATCCAGCAAAGGTCTGATATCCGAAATCTGTAAGGAACTTCAATTAACAAGCAAAAATCCAGCAACCCCATTAAAAACTGGAAAAGGCCACAAACAGACACTTTTCAAAAGAAGACATACATGCGGTCAACAAATGAAGCATATGAAAAATTGCTGAACATCACTAATCACTAGAGAAATACCAATCCAAATCATAATGCAATATCATCTGCCACCAGTCAGTATGGCTATTATTAAAAAGTCAAAAAATAACAGATGTTAACAAGGTTTTAGAGAAAAGGGAACGCTTATACACTGCTCATGGGAATGTAAATTAGTTCAGCCATTGTGGAAAGCAGTTTGCTGATTTCTCAAAAAACTCAAAGCAGAATTGCCATTTGACACAGCAATCCCATTATTGGGTATATACCCAAAGGAATATAAATCATTCTACCATAAAGACACATGCATGTGTATGTTCATCACAGCACTATTTACAATAGCAAAGTCCACCTAAATGACCATCAATGGTAGACTGAATAAAGAAAATGTGGTGCAAATACACTGTGGAATATTGTATAGCCATAAAAAAGAATAAGATCATGTTATGATCTCATGAGTACTCAGACACAGCCACATGGGACTATTGTCATTCACTTTTCTTAACTGTTCATTCTGATCCTTCTGGCTAAAATACCCATATTTGCTCTGACACTCCCTGTCCTCTGCTTATCTATGTATTACTTAAGTCCCAGCTCAAATGATGCTTCTATACAGGTTCCCTAAGCTCCAAGTGAGAGAATAAATGTTTCCTCTTTGGTCCCCTGTCACTTGTCTTCTAACCTCTATCTAATATTTCATTTTACTTTGCATCTCAATCGACATGCCTCTCTAAATTAAGAACTTTTTATTTTGGGCAGAGGCTGTCTTTTTTTTTTTAAGACCCTTAATTTAAAAATTTATAATTGACACACAATTGTATATATTTATGCGGTGTAATGTGATTGTCAATGTAAGTATACTATATAGTATAATGATCGAATGGGGGCAATTACCATACCCATCACATTGAACATTTTTCATTTATTTGTGGTGACATCATTCAAAATCTTCTCTTCTAGTTATCTTAAAACACACACTACATTGCTGTTTGCTGTAGTCACCCTACTGCATAAACAAACACCACACTTATTCTTCCTGCCTAACTGTAAGTTTGTACACATTGACCAACCTCTCTCCATCCTTCCCTACCCCGTACACTCCCCAGCCTCTGGTAAACGCTATTCCATTCTCTACTTTTGATTTTTTTTTTTTTTTGAGACGGAGTTTTGCTCTTGTTGCCCAGTCTGGAGTACAGTGGCACCATCTCAGCTCATCGCAACACCTCCCAGGTTCAAGTGATTCTCCTGCCTCAGCCTCCCAAGTAGCTGGGATTACAGGCATGCACTGCCACACCTGGCTAATTTTGTACTTTTAGTAGAGACAGGGTTTCTCCATGTTGGTCAGGCTGGTCTTGAACTCCTGACCTCGGGCGATCCGCCCCACCTCAGCCTCCCAAAGTGCTGGAATTACAGGTGTGAGCCACCGAGCCCAGCCTTGAAATTTTTTAAACTTTTATTTTAGGCTCAAGGGCACATGTGTTGGTTTGTTATATAGGCAAATTGTGTGTCACAGGTGTTTGTGTACCGATTATGTTCTTTGCAGCAACATGGATGGAGCCGGAGGCCATTATCCTAGGTGAACAAACACAGGAATAGAAAACCAAATACCACATGTTCTCATGTATATGTGGGAGCTAAACTTTGAGTACATATGAACACAAAGAAGGGAGCAACAGACACTGGGGCCTACTTGAGGATGGAGGAAGGGAGGAGGGTGAATATCAAAAAACTACGTATCTGGCACTATGCTTATTACATGGATGATGAAATAATCTGTACACAAACCCCTGTGACACACAGTTTGCTTATATAACATACCAACACATATGCAAGATCAGTTGAGATCAGATCATATAAGGCTTTACATGTTAGGCCAAGGAGTCAGACTGTAATGTGTAATTAGAAGCCACTAAAGACTCCTGGGCAGAAAAAGAGGCATGATTCAACCATGTTATGGCAAAAGTCAAACAGGAAGATCAACTCTAATGAAACTTTAAGGGAGGGACTGCATATAGGATGACCAGCTAAGACGTTACTGTAATAGTTTCAGTACCCTATTTCAAAGAAATTATGAGGGTCTATATTAAGACAGCAGGAATAGAAAGATCTGATAATGGAGACACGAAGAAAGTAAATAGCATCTCCATGACTGACTAGGTGAGCAGTGAGGATTCAAACATGATTCTGAGGTTACTAAACTAGGTGACCAGAGGGGTTGTTACACTGTTAACTGCAATTGAGAACAGTGGAGGAGAAGCAGTTTAGATATTTTCAAGTGTGTGGGAAATATCAAAATGCTTAGAAATAGGTCTTTTACGTGATTAGGAAGCTAATTCAGGGATTTTTGTTTTTTGGTTTTTGTTTTCTTTGAGACAGAGTCTCGCTCTGTCGCCCAGGCTGGAGTGCAGTGGCACGATCTTGGCTCACTGCAAGCTCCACCTCCCAGGTTCAGGCCATTCTCCTGTCTCAGCCTCCCGAGTAGCTGGGACTTCAGGCACCTACCACCACACCTGGCTAATTTTTTGTATTTTTAGTAGAGATGGGGTTTCACCACGTTAGCCGGGATGGTCTCCATCTCCTGACCTCATGATCTGCCCGACTCAGCCTCCCAAAGTGCTGGAATTACAGGCATGGGCCACCGTGCCTGGCCAATTCAGGTTTTTTAATAGTTGGACTGTATATAGCATGTATGAATATAGATTGTGAGGACTGAAACACAGCATTGTTCATAAGATGTACACAATGTACATTTCTTGCCTATCCTTGTTTTTTGTTTGTTTTTGTTTGTTTGTTTGTTTTGAGACGGAGTCTCACTCTGTCGCCCAGGCTGGAGTGCAGTGGCATGATCTCAGCTCACTGCAAGCTCCACCTGCCGGGTACACACCATTCTCCCACCTCAGCCTCCCGAGTAGCTGGGACTACAGGCACCGCCACCACGCCCAGATAATTTGTTTGTATTTTTAGTAGAGACGGGGTTTCACCATGTTAGCCAGGATGGTCTTAATCTCCTGACCTCGTGATCTGACCACCTCGGCCTCCCAAAGTGCTGGGATTACAAGTGTGAGCCACCATGTCCAACCTTGTTTTGTTTTTTAACCTTCATCTAACCACAATGGCCCATATGTTCCTGAGTATCCACCCCTGCCACCTACCCCATATGTTCTAAAAGAACAAAACTTATTTATATTAAAAACTTATGGCCAGGTGCAGTGACTCACGCCTCTAATCTCAGCACTTTGGGAGGCCAAGGTGGGTGGATCACCTGAGGTTAGGAGTTTGAAACCAGCCCAGCCAACATGGTGAAACCCCGACTCTACTAAAAATACAAAAATTAGCTGGGCGTGGTGGCATGCATCTGTAATCCCAGCTACTCGGGAGGCTGAAGCAGGAGAATCACTTGAACCCAGGAAGGGGAGGTTGCAGTAAGCTGAGATCGCGCCACTCCACTCCACTCTGAGTGTCAAGAGCGAAACTCCGTCTCAAAAAAATAAAAACAGCCAACAACAACAACAACAACAAAAACAACTTATTAGCAGTACACATCTTTAATTTAAAGGAAATCTTTAAAAATACATTCCAAAGCCTAACTTTTAGAATTAGCTATGCTTTCAAAGATTATACAGGTTATAATATCAGAAATGAATGCTACATTATATAATTAATCACAACTTTATTACCATACATTTTCCTGAGAGATGGCTCTTAGAGAAAAGACAAATAATGTCTGTGATTTTAGTGCCATAGCTAAAAATTTAAAGCCCCTAAATAAATAGAAAAAAGGGCCACTCTCTGGCAAAATTACCTCCAGACACATAAGGGATATTTGGGTCATATACTGATGTTGGGAGAAAATATAACAGAGGGTCTCTACATTTCAGACTCCTTCACTCCCCATTGTTTTTGAGATTTTCCTGTTGCAAATGAGAACGAGGTGAGTCATTAACCTCTATCAAGCTGAGTGATCACACATGAGTCAGTAGAGTTATTAAAAAGGGCTTAACTAAATGGCTATTATGTAAAAATAGTGTCTTTTGGAATGTTAAGGATCTATAATAAAACCCTTTGAAAAAAAATGTTAAGTTAATAACTTCAAATAAAGAGAGAATCTTAGCATACTATGAGATATTTCTTTTTGGCCTCATCTTTTGAAAACTTTGGTTACTGAGGACCATAAATTTAAGGGGTTGCTTGAGTAACAATTTTACCATGTACATTGCCATTTAAGGTTTTTACCCTTAATTTGAAAATTAAAACTGTGAATACTATTTTAATATTTTCTCGAGAGATGGCTTTTAGAGAAAAGACAATGTCTGTGATTTTAGTGCTGTAGCTAAAAACTTAAAGCTCCCAAATAAATAGAAAAAAGGGGCACTCTCTGGCAAAATTACCTCCACACCCATAACGAATATTTGGGTCATATACTCATATTGGAAGAAGATACAACAGAGGGTATCTACATTTCAGATATTCAGTATTTTTGTATTAAAATTCTAGGCTAAAAGTCCTTTTATTTTATTTTGTTGCTGTTGTTGTTGTTATTGTGTATTATACTTTAAGTTCTAGGGTACATGGACACAACGTGCAGGTTTGTTACATATGTATACATGTGCCATGTTGGTGTGCTGCACCCATTAAGTCATCATTTACATTAGGTATCTCTCCTAATACTATCCCTTCCCCCTCCCTCCACCCCATGACAGGCTCTGGTGTGTGATGTTCCCCACCCTGTGTCCAAGTGTTCTCATTGTTCAATTCCCACCTATGAGTGAGAACATGTGGTGTTTGGTTTTCTGTCCTTGTGATAGTTTGCTCAGAATGATGGTTTCTAGCTTCATCCATGTCTCTACAAAGGACATGAACTCATCCTTTTTTATGGCTGCATAGTATTCCATGGTGTATATGTGCCACATTTTCTTGATCCAGTCTATCATTGATGGACATTTGGGTTGGTTCCAAGTCTTTGCTATTGTGAATAGTGCCGCAATAAACATACGTTTCATGTGTCTTTATAGCAGCATGATTTATAATCCTTTGAGTATATGCCCAGTAATGGTATGGCTGGGTCAAATGGTATTTCTAGTTCTAGACCCTTGAAGAATCACCACACCGTCTTCCACAATGGTTGAACTAGTTTACAGTCCCACCAACAGTGTAAAAGTGTTCCTATTTCTCCACATCCTCTCCAGCATCTGTTGTTTCCTGACATTTTAATGATTGCCATTCTAACTGGTGTGAGATGGTATCTCATTGTGGTTTTGATTTGCATTTCTCTGATGGTCAGTGATGATGAGCATTTTTTTCATGTGTCTGTTGGCTGCATAAATGTCTTCTTTTAACAAGTGTCTGTTCATATCCTTTGCCCACTTTTTGATGGGGTTGTTTGATTTTTTTCTTGTAAATTTGTTTAAGTTCTTTGTAGATTCTGGATATTAGCCCTTTGTCAGATGGGTAGATTGAAAAGATTTTCTCACATTCTGTAGGTTGCTTGTTCACTCTGATGGTAGTTTCTTTTGCTGTGCAGAAGTTCTTTAGTTTAATTAGATCCCATTTGTCAATTTTGGCTTTTGTTGCCATTGCTTTTGGTGTTTTAGTCATGAAGTCCTTGCCCATGCCTATGTCCTGAATGGTATTGCCTAGGTTTTCTTCTAGGGTTTTTATGGTTTTAGGTCTAATATTTAAGTCTTTAATCCATCTTGAATTAATTTTTGTATAAGGTATAAGGAAGGGATCCAGTTTCAGCTTTCTACATATGGCTAGCTAGTTTTCCCAGCACCATTTATTAAATAGGGAATCCTTTCCCCATTTCTTGTTTTTGTCAAGTTTGTCAAAGATCAGATGGTAGTAGATTTGTGGTGTTATTTCTGAGGGCTCTATTCGATTCCATTGGTCTATATCTCTGTTTTGGTACCAGTACCATGCTGTTTTGGTTACTGTAGCCTTGTAGTATAGTTTGAAGTCAGGTGGCATGATGCCTCCAGCTTTGTTCTTTTGGCTTAGGATTGTCTTGGCAATGTGGGCTCTTTTTTGGTTCCATATGAACTTTAAAGTAGCTTTTTCCAATTATGTGAAGAAAGCCGTTGGTAGCTTGATGGAGATGGCATTGAATCTGTAGATTACCTTGGGCAGTATGGCCATTTTCACAATATTGATTCTTTCTATCCATGAGCATGGAATGTTCTTCCATTTGTTTGTGTCCTCTCATTTCGTTGAACAGTGGTTTGTAGTTCTCCTTGAAGAGGTCCTTCACATCCCTTGTAAGTTGGATTCCTAGGTATTTTATTCTCTTTGAAGCAATTGTGAATGGGAGTTCACTCATGATTTGGCTCTCTGTGTGTCTGTTATTGGCGTATAGGAATGCTTGTGATTTTTGCACACTGATTTTGTATCCTGAGACTTTGCTGATGTTGCTTACGAATTTAAGGAGATTTTGGGTTGAGACGATGGGGTTTTCTAAATATACGGTCATGTCATCTGCAAACAGGGACAATTTAACTGCCTCTTTTCCTAATTGAATACCCTTTCTTTCTTTCTCTTGCCTGATTGCACTGGCCAGAACTTCCAACACCATGTTGAATAGGAGTGGTGAGAGAGGGCATCCCTGTCTTGTGCCAGTTTCCAAAGGGAATTTTTCCAGTTTTTGCCCATTCGGTATGATATTGGCTGTGGGTTTGTCATAAATAGCTCTTATTATTTTGAGATATGTTCTATCAATACCTAGTTTATTGAGAGTTTTTAGCATGAAGGGGTGTTGAATTTTGTCAAAGGCCTTTTCTGCATCTATTGAGATAATCATGTGGTTTTTGTCTTTAGTTCTCTTTATATGATGGATTACATTTATTGATTTCCATATGTTGAACCAGCTTTGCATCCCAGGGATGAAGCCAACTTGATCATGGTGGATAAGCTTTTTGATGTGCTGCTGGATTCAGTTTGTCAGTATTTTACTGAGGCTTTTTGCATCAATGTTCATCAGGGATATTGGTCTAAAAGTTTCCTTTTTTGTTGTATCTCTGCCAGGCTTTGGTATCAGGATGATGTTGGCCTCATAAAATGAATTAGGGAGTATTCACTCTTTTTCTATTGATTGGAATAGTTTCAGAAGGAATGGTACCAGCTCCTCTTTGTATCTCTGGTATAATTTGGCTGTGGATCCGTCCGGTCCTGGACTTTTTTTGGTTGGTAGGCTATTAATTATTGCCTCAATTTCAGAAACTGTTATTGGTCTATTCAGGTATTCAACTTCTTCCTGCTTTACATTTAGGAGGGTGTATGTGTCCAGGAATTTATCCATTTCTTCTAGATTTTCTAGTTTATTTGTGTAGAGGTGTTTATAGTATTCTCTGATGGTAGTTTGTATTTCTGTGGGATTGGTGGTGATATCCCCTTTATCATTTTTTATTGCATCTATTTGATTCTTCTCTCTTTTCTTCTTTATTAGTCTTGCTAGTGCTCTATCATTTTTGTTGATCTTTTCAAAAAACCAGCTCCTGGATTCATTGATTTTTGAAGGGTTTTTTGTGTCTCTATCTCCTTCAGTTCTGCTCTGATCTTAGTTATTTCTTGTCTTCTGCTATCTTTTGAATGTATTTGCTCTTGCTTCTCTAGTTCTTTTAATTGTGATGTTAGGGTGTCAATTTTAGATCTTTACAGCTTTCTCTTGTGGGCATTTAGTGCTATAAATTTCCCTCTACACACTGCTTTAAATGTGTCCCAGAGATTCTGGTATGTTGTGTCTTTGTTCTCATTGGTTTCAAAGAACATCTTTATGTCTGCTTTCATTTCGTTACATACCCAGTAGTCATTCAGGAGCAGGTTGTTCAGTTTCCATGTAGTTGAGCAGTTTTGAGTGAGTTTCTTAGTCCTGAGTTCTAGTTTGATTGCACTGTGGTCTGAGAGACAGTTTGTTATAATTTCTGTTCTTGTACATTTGCTGAGGAGTGCTTTACTTCCAAGTATGTGGTCAATTTGGAATAAGTGCGATGTGGTGCTGAGAAGAATGTATATTCTGTTGATTTGGGTGGAGAGTTCTGTAGATGTCTATTAGGTCCACTTGGTGCAGAGCTGAGTTCAAGTCCTGGATATCCTTGTTAACTTTCTGTCTCCTTGATTTGTCTAATGTTGACAGTGGGGTGTTAAAGTCTCCCATTATTATTGTGTGGGAGTCTAAGTCTCTCTTTGTAGGTCTCTAAGGACTTGCTTTATGAATCTGGGTGCTCCTGTATTGAGTGCATATATATTTAGGATAGTTAGCTTTTCTTGTTCAATTGATCCCTTTACCATTATGTAATGACCATCTTTGTTTCTTTTGATCTTTGTTGGTTTAAAGTCTGTTTTGTCAGAGACTAGGATTGCACCCCCTGCTTTCTTTTGCTTTCCATTTGCTTGGTGGATCTTCCTCCATCCCTTTATTTTGAGCCTATGTGTATCTGCACTTGAGATGGATCTCCTGAATATAGCACACTGATGGGTCTTAACTCTTATCCAATTTGCTAGTCTATGTCTTTTAATTGGAGCATTTAGCCCATTTACATTTAAGGTTAATATTGTTATGTGTGAATTTGATCCTGTCGTTATTATGTTAGCTGGTTATTTTGCTCGTTAGTTGATGTAGTTTCCTACTAGCATTGATGGTCTTTACAATTTGACATGTTTTTGCAGTGGCTGGTATTGGTTGTTCCTTTCCAGGTTTAGTGCTTCCTTCTGGAGTTCTTGTAAGGCAGGCCTGGTGGTGACAGAATCTCTCAGCATTTGTTTGTCTGTAAATGATTTTATTTCTCCTTTACTTATGAAGCTTAGTTTGACTGGATATGAAATTCTGGGTTGAAAATTCTTTTCTTTAAGAATGTTGAATATTGGCCCCCACTCTCTTCTGGCTTATAGAGTTTCTGCCGAGAGATCTGCTGTTACTCTGATGGGCTTCCCTTTGTGGGTAACCCGACCTTTCTTTCTGGCTGCCCTTAATATTTTTTCCTTTATTTCAACTTTGATGAATCTGACAATTATGTGTCTTGGAGTTGCTCTTCTTAAGGAGTATCTTTGTGGCATTTTCTGTATTTCGTGAATTTGAATGTTGGTCTGCCTTGCTAGGTTGGGGAAGTTCTCCTGGATAATATTCTGAAGAGTGTTTTCTAACTTGGTTCCATTCTCCCCATCACTTTCAGGTACACCAATCAGACGTAGATTTGGTCTTTTCACGTAGTCCCATATTTCTTGGAGGCTTTGTTCATTTCTTTTTACTCTTTTTTCTCTAAACTTCTCTTCTCGCTTCATTTCATTCATTTGATCTTCAATCACTGATACCCTTTCTTCCACTTGATTGAATCGGCTACTGAAGCTTGTGCATGCATCACGTAGTTCTCTTGCCTTGGTTTTCAGCTCCATCAGGTCATTTAAGGACTTCTCTACACTGTTTATTCTAGTTAGCCATTCGTCTAATCTTTTTTCAAGGTTTTTAGCTTCTTTGCAATGGGTTTGAACATCCTCCTTTACCTTGGAGAAGTTTATTATTACCGATCATCTGAAGCCTTTTTCTCTCAAATCATCAAAGTCATTTTCCGTCCAGCTTTGTTCCGTTGCTGGCAAGTAGCTGCGTTCCTTTGGAGGAGTAGAGGCACTCTGATTTTTAGAATTTTAAGCTTTTCTGCTCTGGTTTCTCCCCATTTTTGTGGTTTTATCTACCTTTGGTCTTTGATGATGGTGACATACAGACGGAGTTTTGGTGTGGATGTCCTTTCTGTTTGTTAGTTTTCCTTCTGCCAGTCAGGACCCTCAGCTGCAGGTCTGTTGCAGTTTGCTGGAGGTCCACTCCGGACCCTGTTTGCCTGGGTTTCACCAGCGGAGGCTGCAGAACAGGAAATATTGCAGAACGGCAGATGTGGCTGCCTGATCCTTCCTCTGGAAGCTTCATCTCAGAGGGGCACATGGCTGTATGCGGTGTCAGTCAGCCCCTACTGAGAGGTGTCTCCCATTTAGGCTACTTGGAAGTCAGAGACCCACTTGAGGAGGCAGGCTGTCTGTTCTCGGATCTCAAACTCCGTGCTGGGAGAACCACTACTCACTTCAAAGCTGTCAGACAGGGACGTTTGAGTCTGCAGAAGTTTCTGCTGCCTTTTGTTCAGCTATGCCCTGCCCCTAGAGGTGGAGTCTACAGAGGCAGGCAGGCCTCCTTGAGCTGCGGTGGGCTCCACCCAGTTCGAGCTTCCTTTCCTCTTTGTTTACCTACTCAAGCCTCAGCAATGGCGGACGCCCCTCCCCCAGCCTTGCTGTTCCCTTGCAGTTCGATCTCAGACTGCTGTGCTAGCTGTGAGCGAGGCTCCGTGGGCGTGGGACCCTCTGAGCCAGGCACGGGATATAATCTCCTGGTGTGCCATTTGCTAAGGCCGCTGGAAAAGTGCAGTATTAGGGTGGGACTGTCCCGATTTTCCAGGCACTGTCTGTCAGGGCTTCCCTTTGCTAGGAAAGGGAATTCCCTGACCCCTTGCACTGCCTGGGTGAGGCGATGCCCCACCCTGCTCTGTGGGCTGCACCCACTGTCTGACAAGCCCCAGTGAAATGCATGCGGTATGTCAGTTGGAAATGCAAAAGTCACCCATCTTCTGTGTGGCTCACACTGGGAGCTGCAGACTGGAGCTGTTCCTATTCAGCCATCTTGGATCCTCCTCTAAAAGCCCTTTTAGAGTTGTATGTGTGTATTTGTATTTATTCCAGATTGGAGTTTGATCTTTAACTCAGATTAGCTCCTTAACTTAATATCAGTGGGAGGTTTCCCTGGTTGGTTATAACTTAACATTAAATAAGTGCTATTCCTTTGCTTAAGATTATTGGTCTCAGGTCATATAGACTAGAAGGAATATAAACCTTGATAAGCCTTGGAATGGCATGAGCAATCTGACATTCTTACAACATTGGGAAAGATAACTTTTGTACTTTATTTTTTTCCACAAAAATTATATAATTGTTGGTGCAGAGGTAAGTATTATAGATAATTAGACCTTTAGTAATAAGATTAGTCTTATTTTAGGCTTGTCTTTAATTGGTAGTGAATAGAAATGTGCATTTCTATATGTTATCTTCATTGCTAACCTGATTAGGTCCATGTAAAACCTTAGAACACCTTGAGCAAGTTTTATATTGCTTTTGAGAATATAGAAAAATGGTACATCATGGACGTATGTATAGTTTGTACATTTGGATTTGTAAACATTGTTTGGCTCAAATTACTATCCCAATATGTAAATCCGTATACATGCTAGTAGTGAGCTCATGAGATAATTTATCATCTTATAAATTGGGAAATATTTCTGTATTCCCCCAATATTAGATTCCCTATAATACAAGCCCTATTTTCTACAATTCAGGAGACTATTTGTCTTTAAGCAAACCTTCATATAAGATGCAAATTCGGTCTCAAAGGCAATACTGTTGAACTATAGTTAGTTAATCTGAGGAGGGGGAAGTGTTGTATATAATAGCTTCCTTACTAAGTTATGAGTACCCTAAGATCAGTAACAAAATCTCATGGATGTTTATATAGTCTACAAATTTTATATAGATAGTAGGTGATCAAAAATGTTAATTGAATGAATGAGTATCCATCCTTTGTCTCATTGAGACCCATTTAAAATCATTTTGGCAATTGGGTTATTACACTAAGAATGTTTCAGCAAACTAAAACTGAATTTGTTTTCCTTTACAGGTGCAGGAGACATTGTTGCAATCATGATCGGCAATCTGAAAGGCACAAAAATTCTACAATCTATTCAAAGAGGCATACAAGTGACAATGGTCATAGAAGTCGGGAAAAAACACGGCCCTTGGGTGAATCACTATTCAATTTTTTTCGTTTCTGTGTCCTTTTTTATTATTACGGCAGCAACTGTGGGCTATTTTATCTTTTATTCTGCTCGAAGGCTACGGAATGCAAGAGCTCAAAGCAGGAAGCAGGTTTGTAATGGTCCTTTCTTCCAATATTAAAAAAAAATTTACTATTCTAATTGTTGTTTCAGGGTCCTACATTTTAATACATTTTACTTGCTAGACAATGATCTCCCCATATGTTTTACAAAATCTGGTAGTTTTTAAAGTATGTCAGCTCTTCTCAAATGTTTTATTTTCTATATTTGTCAAAGAACTTAATCCTACCTGATTAAATCTTGTAACACCTCATTAGAGAGCACATCCAGCATTTAATTATATATGGGTGTAAACACATATGTTCTTTTAAATCAACATTTTTTTTCTAAATTACAAAAATATTTCATACTCAATATAGAAAACTTAGAAATTAGAAAGTGCACAGGAAAAAAGTCACCTAAAACCTGATATAACAACATAACTATAGTCATCGCCCAAAGGTAACCACTATTATTTTATGTATATGTCTGTATTTGCATGTGGGGATGGGGCCGAGAAGAGGGACTAGGCTGAGAAGGCAGGTTAGATCTAATTGTGCATGATATACTGTTAGGCTTCAAATGGAGTCAAATATTAATAGTTTCTACCATGTTATAACAGTGTATAAAAAGGTACAAGGTATAGAAACAACAGCAAAAATACCAAAGCATTATTGAACAGTAAAGTACCTATGGTTGTATGGCATTGATCTTGCCACCATTAAATTGTCCCCCTCAGCCCCCTGATATCCTGACATTTCTCCTTACCCAGCTTAAATTCCATGGTCACTCCCATGCATACATCTTCAGTTCCCTTGGCCCTTGTTTCTCTTTGTTACAGTTGCTGGCAAAACAAATCCAACCCTGGTTAAATCTACTTCCCACCTACTCTATATCTGTACCCTGCACAGCTGAAGTATCAGAAAGGCATTTACAGCTGTACTGACTGATCTCACTTTAAGTTTGTGACCATAAAATCAGAGTGGGCCCTTAATGCTACCCAGGAATCACAGTATGTTTCCGTGGCCATTTACTTTCCTACTGTTGACTAACCATATGTGTTCCTTTCCCTTTCTCCAACACCTCCTCCAACTTTACTCTCAATTTGTATTTTATTTTACTGAGAAAATTGAAGCAATCAATAATACTTCCACATCCTCTCATCTATCTTCATCTGAGTCTATCCTATTCCCCTTTGTCTTCTGTTTTTATGGATGAACTGTTCCTTTGCAAAGGCTCTTTCACTCAGGTACAAGTTTCTTTTTGTCTTTTATATACTCTAGGACATCACTCCAGAAATTGCCCTCTCTCACTCTCCTACTTTAACAATTTCTCCCTCTCCTCTGGATCTTTTCCACCAACATGCAAACATAGTATTATTGCTCCCATTTTCAAAAGATTTTCTCTTGACCCCAGGCCAAAAACCTTGAAGTTGTTTGTTATTCCTTTTATTCTCTCACCTCCCATGTAAACTCTATCAGCAAATCATGTTATTTCTACCTTCGTTATATATCCAGAATTTGATTGTTTCTTATTACCTCCATTGCTTCCACCCCAGTCAAGGCCACCATGATTTCTTACCTCCTCCTCCCTTCAGGTGTTCTCAGTATAACAACGGAATGGTGTGCCACTTCTTTAGAAAGCTCAGTAGGGATTTAATGCTTTCAGATGAAAATACATTTTTATATGTACTGAGAAGTTTCTCTAAAGGCAGTTGATTTCTGGCCACTTCATGTCCTCTTCCTCCAATAAGTGAAAAGAAATTCAATTTATTTAGGGGGTGGAAGGAGCAGTGAGGATTTTTATATAGCATGAAAGTTAATTTAATTTAGGAATAGATGAGAAATTGAAATTTTATTATAAAAACTTCACAAAGATTAGATACCAGCATATGGTAATAAGTGATGTTTATCTCAGTGTTTAAAGTTAATTGACTTCTATCCTCCTTGGAGAAGCAGCTTATCACATTGGTGGCAGGTTCAGCCTGATACTAGCTGCGGTCAAAAAGATGTTTAAAATTCCTGTACCAGGCCACTCAGTAGTATCACACTGTGTTAATATTTGACATTTGTATATTGTGCTGTTTTTTTATCTGCGAGGCTGGAAGGAAATTGGTGTCCAGTGTGACTAACTATTCAAAGGTTATAGTTACAATGACAAGAGTGTTTGGTTTGAATATGTTCATGGTGGGGCATGGGTTTCTGTATTCTCGGTGCTATAATAAATTTATTGACATGGCATTAAACCCCATCAAAAAATAATAAGGTTTATAAAGAACTTTGTCTGGTGTTACAGAGCTTCATTGGACATTTAGCTCTGGTCTGCTCATTTAATTTTCATAGTTTATAATACATCTTATGAAAATTAACCTCTGTAGAAATGGTCAAGAATAGCATTAAAACTTCTCATCTATTGGAGAAGGCTTTTGAAGGGGCTTTTAAAAATTACTTATTGGACTATATCTGTTTATCCTTTGGGGACTAAAAGATTAAATATATGGCTGATAATCCTTTTTGCTTGTAAATATTTGAGAGTGCTAGAATGTCATTTATATATTTAATTTTCATGACTTAGTATTAATTTTTAAAAGGTGGAACTTAATGCATATGCTGATTATAACTATCAGTAAACATTTAACTATATTATCTCCATTTTACTGGTAGAAATGGCGATGAAGCTGTGTTAGGGAAATTTGGCTTCATTAGAATGTTAGGCAAGTTTAATATATTCAAGAATTTCATAACCTTCTGAAGGTTATGATACATGATATATAATGTCAGGAAACTGATAACTGTAACCATAAATTCTGATGACTGAATGCTCAGATGAGACCCCCAGATGGAATAGCCTCATATGTTGTAGTGTGATGTGTAAGAACACATATCATCCCTGTTTTGTAGATACAAAGCTTTTAAACAGAACAAAAAAGTATCATTGGATTATAAATGAAAATAACATATTAGGCCTTATAAGTTAGTTTCGTGTCCCTGCCGGGGACAACCCTAACTTGAGACAAGAAAGATTATGGGAAACCTTATGGCATATACAAATTAAACTACATTTAGGAGTAACTACTATACACTTGACTC
Source organism: Macaca nemestrina (assembly GCF_043159975.1). Classification (NCBI taxonomy): domain Eukaryota; kingdom Metazoa; phylum Chordata; class Mammalia; order Primates; family Cercopithecidae; genus Macaca; species Macaca nemestrina. The sequence goes on along the minus strand of NC_092145.1, from coordinate 48,554,767 downwards.
TAGCACGGAGGACCAAACATTTTCGGATACAGTAAATGTATCCTAACTATATTCAAGTAGTTAATACTCAATAGCAACAATGCATGTGTTGGATTAAACATTGACCAGTGAAATAAAAGAGGGCTGTAGGTGAAATAGGACCTGGCATAGATATAATGTGAAAAGCTGAATTTACTTTTAATGAAGAGTGACTTTCAGAGGAAAATGATTTACTAACTAAAATAGATTTGAAGGAAATCATCTTCCAAGAGGAGGGAAAAGAACGGGAATCCACTTGGAAATGTCATAAAGCTTTGCTAAACTGATCACACAGACCCAACACATAATGCTAGAGAATGCTAGGAATCAATATTGGGAAAGAGAATATACTCTAACACAACAGAATCTATTAACTATTTTACTTAAAAGTGATCCCCAAGTAGCCATGGGGGTAATGGCCTTCCATTTTTAGCTGCAGAAGCTCAGGCAGAGAATCACTGAGACACATGCAGATCCCCAAATTTATGGATTCTTTTTTTCTTGTAAAATTGCAACTTGCACTGCTGATCTCTGACTGATCTTGACCAAAGGATGGGCCAAAATAAGGCTAGTAGGAATAGAACTAATACTGAAGGATACCCATGTACTCCCATGGGAGGGAAATGGCCTTGCTGTACAAAGTTAACAGGAACCTATAACTTTATAATAAGTTGAGACAAATGATTGACTTTGTCCCCAGCTAACATGGAACCTAGAAATGACAGAATGATTGCCACTGGTGACAGCATTTGTTCCTCCTCATATCTGGCATATGGGTAAAGGCTAATTCTTCTAGAAAGGTTTAATAAATATTTCTGTGACATTTCCGGATTTTTTTGTAAACAAACCAAACTGTATCATAACCATACTCTGATATGGTGTAATACTGGTATTGTTAGTAAAATTCAACTATCTTATATAAATAAATCATATGGTAATCAAATGTATTTGAGAAATTGAACTAAAAACTCCTCACAGTATGATACCAAGGGAGAGTGACTGGCATGAAGAAGAATTAGAATGATTTAGTTCATTACTATATTAAATAGCTCTGTGCAAGTTTATCACAAAGTTCAAGTGGCCATAGATCAAGGGAATAAATGGATAATTAAATTGGTATAATAATGTAAAGATGTTTGTGATGGTCTTATACACGGGATGAATTGTTCCTTTGAACCTGTTTCCACTCCTTGTTGGCTTCTGCAAGTATTAGGTAGACTTATGTTGTTCTTATGGCACCTTATATATAAATACTGTGCTAACTGAACAGTATATACAGTTGATCCTTAAACAACTTGGGTTTCAACCACATGAATCCACTTATATGTGGATATTCTTCCACTTCTGCCACACCTGAGGCAGCAAGACCAGTATATCCTTTTCGTCCTCTGCAGCCTAGTAAATGTGAAGAAAGAAGGATGGAGGCCTTCATGATAATCCATGCCCCCTTAATTAAGATAAAATATATTTTCTCTCATGCCTGTCGTACCAGCACTTTGGGAGGCCGAGGCAGGTGGATCACTTGAGCCCAGGAGTTCAAGACCAACCTGTGCAACATGGCAAAACCCTGTCCCTACAAATAATAGAAAAATTAGCCAGGCATGGTGGCATGTGACTGTAGTCCCAGCTACTTGGGAGGCTGAGGTGGAAGAATCACTTGAGCCCAGGAGGCAGAGGTTGCAGTGAGCCGAGATCATGCCACTGCACTCCAGCCTGGGTGACAGTGAGACCCTGTCTTTAAATATATATTCTTTTCTTCCTTATGATTTTCTTAATAACATTTTCTTTTCTCTAATTTACTTTATTGTACAAACACAGTATATAATTTATATAACATACAACATATGTGTTTATTAACTGTTTATGTTATCAATAAGGCTTCCAGTCAACAGTAGACTATTAGTAGTTAAGTTTTGGGGGAGTCTAAAGCTATATGTGGAGTCTTGGCTGTGTGAGGGTCAGTGCCCATAACTGCCATGTTGTTCAAGGGTCAACTGTATACTGTATATAGTACACTGTATATAAATACTATGCTAACTGTGTAGTTACTGTATAGTAACTATACTGACTACTGTACTAACTGAAGTGATAATATATAAATACTGTACAAATAGTTACTGCATTGAAAGTTTTATTATAAAAAGTCTTTGACCAACTGGATGGATTGTGAGGAAAAAGGTAACACAACAGATGTAGTTGCTTACTCCTGGCATGTCCTCAAGGGAACCATGATTGGCCCCTGGCCAACCCTGGGAATGTGGCTCTCAAAGTGGTCTTTACGTTAGTGATTGATAATTTTGTTATATACACCTGGAACAATGGACCATGTTATACCAGCCTGTCAGAGTTGCTTTTCACAACAATCAAGATTGATGATATCCTAGTTTCATTGTTGGGGTCCTGAGTTTCAGGCAACATGGCCAGTTGCTAGCAGGGATGCACCTAGTAAGCAGTCCCTTCATCTGAGTCTTGGACCCCAACACTTAAATTGGTTCCCTGGGCAGAGATATGCCACACATTTCTGTAGTTTGCTGCCAGAGAGAAAGAGCACTCCTGTGTGTTCTCAGAAGAGGAAGGACTAGGCTACATTAATATCTTAAAATCTGTGCTTCAACTTAAAGCACTACTAAAAATTATCTAAACTATTTCTGGTTACATTAAGTTTTTTTCTACTCCACTAGTACACGAAATTACCTGGAAGATTCATTAAGTACCTGCACACTGTACCACTATTAACATACATACTTTTGCAGTTCGTGTGTTCACATGTATGTATCTATTTCTGCCTACATTTGAGAGTAGTTCAGGGTCTTTTACAGAAACCATGAGAATTTTGACTCTTGTGTAAGAAGAGTAGATTAAATCCTTGTCTAAATAGGACTTAGATTTACAGTCTTTCTTCTTACTTTCTTACTGAACAAAAGAAAGCTCTTATAATGGGTCTCAGGATTTTTATATATTCACTTACCCTAATTTTACATTTATATCACTAATTCTTTTTCCAGCTTTATTGAAGTATAATTGACAAATAAAATTTGTATATATTCAAGGTGTACAACATTATGATTTGATATACATATAAATTGTAAAATGATTAATATAAATTAATTAACACATCTATCCCTACACATAGTTACATGTGTGTGTGTGTTTATGTGTGTGTGGTGAGGATACTTAAGATCTACTTTCTTAGCAAATTTCAAGTAAACCATGCTGTATAACAGATCCTCAGGATTTATTCATCTAAAAATTTTGAACTCATAGATGCAGAGAACAGAGAAGTGGTTGCCAGGGAGGTTGGGGAAATGGGGAGATGTTGGTCAAAGGATACAAACTTGAAGTTAGACCACAAATTCTAAAGGGTGTTAATCACATTTCTTTGAAAAACTGCTATAATCTGAGCTATAACCTATCTACTGAGTCAAATTCCCCCTTTCTTCATGGTTCTTCCTTACAGTGTATTTTCTTACACTGCTTACAGTTATGTTCTTCATGGGAGTGGTCTGTAGTTCCATAGATTTATGGGAAGCTATTTTATAGCCTGCACCTCCTCTTACCTGTAGGAATACTTTCACTCACTCAAATATTATGGATAGGTTTTTATTGAATAAAATAGATTTCTTTCAGTTCTCATATACCTAAACAGCCACATGGCTCAGACTTTTATTTTGTCCTAGGAATATATCTGAGGAAAAGAATCCTCTTACTATAATTCTTGATTTTAAATATCTTGTGTTAAAACTCTTAATCACATTTTTAGGAAAATGTTTGTTTGTAAAATATGGTGACTTCAGAAAAATATAGTTTGCTTATATCTCTCTCCTTTCTTGCTTTTTGCACACCCTGTCCTCCATCAAGTAATTAGGTTTGACTACATACTTAATACTATTCATGTGGGTTTCAGTTAAGTTAAAAGCTGAATGCCCTGGGACCAAAAATCAGGCTGACAAATCACTAGACTGAAACATATATTTTACCTAATTGGATATAAATACACCAATGAACTAGGTAGAATATCTTTGCATTCACCATAATTTCAAAATTGAACATTGTAATAAAGAATGATCATTAGTTTGACATTTTATCTTCAACCCCAATACATTCCCATTCAGAACCAAAAAATATATATATATATATATATAGTCGAGCTTCTTCACTAACTAGAGCGAATTCAGCTTTTGATTAGTCAGAATAGTCACATTAAGCTTCTGTTAAGAAAATTGGCCAACAACCAGCTTCTTTGAATCAGTCTTCAGTTCTACTGCCAAATATTCTTAGACCAGGTATCTCTTAGGATTAGAGAGGAGGAGGGGAAAGGCAAAAGGCGTTTGACATAATGTACTTGCTTTTTAAAATTCCCCAAATCACAGTAAATAGCTAGTTTGTGAAGAATTTTAAGATTGGATAATTGCTGGCTTTGAAGGGGTTTTTAAAATTTCCTTCGTTTGTCTTCTTCACAAGGAATGTGAAAGGCTTCTTTGCCATTACACAATGGAGGCAGTGTACAATAGTGGAGAGATCATGGGCTTTAAAGCCAGATAGAACCTGGGCTTGAATTGAATCACAGCTCTGAAACTAACCAGCTGTCTGGACTTTAGTCAAGCTTCTGAACCTTACTTTTCTTGTCTGTAAAACTTGGATGTTGAAATAGCTATTTCACAATGTTGTTAATGATTAAACAAGATGACACATGTAAAAAGCTTACAACCTGACACATGGCAAATGCTCAATTAATGTCTAAACCTTTCTTTCCCCAAACTTAATGGAGTAGAGACTTTTAATAATTGAAATGAGAAGTGTCTTGCATGAGAAAATCAAGAAAGTCTGTTTATATTTTCTAAATTCAGAAAATAGTTTTTGAGCAAACTCTAGCCACTGGGAAATTTTTTTCTAAGTGACTAAGGCCCAGTCCTCCTGCTACTCAAGAGAGAAAGGCACATTAATAATACAATTACTGAACAAGATAAGAGGTGGAAATGATGTGTTATTGGAATTTATAGACTAAGGAAATTCTGATATGGTAGCAAGGCATTGGAAAAGTATCCCATGTAATTTGTATAATAATATAGATACATTCTTGAAATTCTGTTTTTTAAGGAGTAAGGTACAAATTACAGTTCGCATGGGGCATATTGTCTTTAAATGTTGAGGTATATTTGGGCACTCAAAAGCTGACATAATGTTGTTCAAACATATGTATTGAATATAATCTACTGGATCCTAATGGTGTTCCCATATTTCAGGGTTTTTTTTAGAGGGAAGCATGCATCTTGGATCTTTTGCTATCAGTGTCACAGTGAAATATCTTGAGTACTATCTTGAATATCGTGAGGCAGTTTTTTTGTGAGTGACTTTCCTTTAAGCTCTAAAAATACAGTTTGTGCTTTTTACTAAAATCACTTGTCTTGCATCCATATTTAAAGAAAATAACTTTTCTTTATATAAGCCCAGTAAGAGCTGTTGAAAATATTCAAATTTTCTTTTAAACCCATTTTTATTCTAAGGCTGCTTTGTTAAACATTAGTTTAAGCTATGCTGTAAATCTTTTAGAGATCCTTTAAAAATCAAATCTCTTGTCTAGTGTCTTCTGGTATTTTTAGATTTGGCCCTATTTTTTTATTTTTTGTATTCTCACCCACCATCATTTTCTAGCATTGGCCTTAATGCAAGTTCTGCTGTTCTCCTGGGCATAGACTCAGACATTATATACAAAGTTTCCCTTTGATCCTACACTTCAAATTAATTTGCATTATAGTCTTGGCTATAATTAAGAAAGTTATATATTTGGCATTAATGCCTGATAAATTGATAAGCACTAGCACTGGATATTCGGACATTTATATTGTATTGAATGGAATATTTTGCAATGAGAAATCAGACTGTATAGACTGAATCAAGTAAATACCCTAGAGAGGTATCACTTCCTTATGAGAGCTTTCCCAAATTGTGTTATACAGCTTGTTGCCTAAACCTAAATTACAATTGCTTTAAGGACAAAGAGCAAAATGATTCTGAAAGACATCATCAACTACATTACATTTTTTTCCCATTTCTTCTTGCTGGCTCTTTTTTTTTTCTCATTTGCATTTTTCTCCTCTCGATGTCCAACTGACTCATGATCTATGTGAAAAGAAAGTAGTGAAGTGTAGGTGTGTGGGCCAGGGCCAGGACCCGGTAGGCATACAGGTGGAAGGATTGCCACAGTTTGACAGACCCTGGAATCCAGAAGCTAGAAAAACATCAAAAGACAGCTGAGTTATGGATGGTTATATTGTAATGGACTTTTGGAATATGAAGAGCAGAGTTCCAGTACCAGCTTAATTATTTAGATGCTGCATTCCCTTTTGAATAAGTTATTTTAGTTTTTCAACCTCTACTTGAGCATCTCTAAAATGAGGATATTACCTTCTTCTGGGGGTTTTTGTGAGGATTAAATGAGGTAATGGATATAAAAAATTTTTAAACTGTATAACAACTGTATATTGTAAGGAAATGGTAGGAGTAGTTTCCTACTCCATGCTACAGTCAAAACAAATAGCTACTTTGATATAACTCTGCACTTCAGTGGGGCTGACACTAGCTCTAATATTTCGAGCAAGACATTCTTCCTCTTTGAGCATCAGTTTTCTTCTCTGTCTGATTAGATGTTGGGCTCGGTAATCTAAAGATCCTAGGTGTACCTTTGTTCACTGTCACTCTATTATTATCTTACAAGTAACAAAATAGAAGGGAAGATATTTGTGCTGAAATTAAGTCCCATCATAGAATTTTTTTTAGTTCACAATTATGTCCCAAAATGGGAGTGAAAGTACCTTGATTATCACCTCTTTTCCTTCTTAGGATCTAGGCCTTCCTATTCACTGTTTCTGATAGGCTTATTTGCTGGTCAGGTAATAATCTGAGAGGTTTCTGCTTTTCCTGTGACAGCAAAGAAATACTTTGGCTAATATTCTCCTTGGCATTAAGTTAAAATCTTTCACAAAATGATATCTTACATAGGAGACAGATTTGAACATCAAGGAGATTTCTCACATACTGATACTTATGGATTCCTACCTTCCAAAATATATTTGCTACAAATACTTGTAGCATTTGTAGCTACAAATATTTGTAGCATTTGTAGCAAATATATGTTGGCAAGTACCTGTTATGCTTATTGATGAATGGTAGTTTACATTTTATGTAATAAACATTTTCTTGAGTGTCTGCTATATGCCAGACATTATACTAAATACTTATATTATCTCTAATTTTCATGTAACATAAATGTCAGCTGGAGATGGGGGTACATATGGGAAGGAAGCTGCTTACATTCTTACAATGATCTCTGGTTCTGGGGGCCTACTTTTTGCCGAATTTCTAAGTATGTTCATTTTACAGTTCAAAATAGAAAGATCACTTATCTTGCCATCCTGCACATGCTACTGTTATATTCCACACGTGTATTAGTCAGGTTTGTGTTGCTGTAAAGGAATACCTGAGGTTGGGTAATTTATTTAAAAAAAGAAGTTGATTTGCCTCATGGTTCTGCAGGCTATATAAGAAGCTTGGTGCCAACCTCAGCTTCTGATGAAAGCTTCAGGAAGCTACCTATCATGGAAAAAAGGAAAGGAGGGAGCACGTGTGTCACAGGGTGAGAGAGAGGGAGCAGATGCCAGGCTCTTTTAAACAACCAGCGTGAACTGAGAACTCACTCATTACCATAAGGACGGCATTAAGCCCTTTATGAGGGATCCTCCTCCATGACCCAAATACCTCCCACCATGCCCCACCTCCAACATTGGGGGTCACACTTCAGTGAGATTTGGAGGGGACAAATATTCACCATATCAACACAGCATCTGCCAAGTGTTATACTTAGCCTCTACTTCAATTCATATGTGTATTATATTCACTTGAGGCATTCGTGTATGTAGTAGACTTTAGTGAAGGGGAATGAAGTATTTGCAGCATCACCAATAACTTCAAATTGATGCCAAATATCTTAACAAATATCACCTGGGATTTTTTCCTCTAGCTGGTTCACCCCACCTAGAGGGACAATGTTATTGGACTATATAGACTCTCTTTATAGTCTTTCCCTCACCTGGGAGATTCTTCCCACACCGCAACTTCACTTCTGACTCAATTATGCATAATGTTTTAGTTTTTATTCCATAAATGAGCCTGTGGCTTGCTTTTGCATATCCAGACACATCTAGATATATGCTCAGTGAAACAATAAAAGGTGACCACTCTCAGAATCAATCTTCTTCACAAAGCAGTCGTGGTTATAAACACCAATATTTTTCTTAATACCAAACAGTGTAAAGGTTGGTACTACCCTCATTTTATAGATAAATAAACAAGCTCAAATAATTAAATGACTTGTGCTGGGTTATTCATTGAGTAAGTGACAAAGTCAGATTTTGAACCATTTGAATCCAAATCCTATTCACTTTCCACCAAACAAGACATGATTCAAAAAGGAAATTGGAAAAAATGCATGTTAATGTCCTCTGAGCTTACAAATAGGAAGATTGCTTTGAAAATTAATAGCATTTGAATCCATTAGGGGTGGGAGAAATGTATTTTTACCATTATGGTCCCAACAGTATTGTTTAAGAAAGTAGGGAAACATAGTAAGTGAAAAGTCTCAGTAACTTGGAAAATCCTGCCTGATATTAGGTAAATGGGACATTTATTATGGATAATTAAGTTTTATCTTTTAAAATTCGTTTGTATATTGACTTTTACCTGATAAATATTTATTGATCCTCTCTATCTTTTTCATCATACTTCTTTTAAAAAATAGTTTTTCTAATACCTGCTGTTTTTTTTACAGAGGCAATTAAAGGCAGATGCTAAAAAAGCTATTGGAAGGCTTCAACTACGCACACTGAAACAAGGAGACAAGGTACATTCATGACTTTTAAATGCTACTTGTTTTAAAGCAGTGCTACCAAGCCATTGTTCAGGCTAAATGTTCTTCCTAAGTATGCTTTTATTGTCATTTATGAACCTTATTGACTTTTTATATGTATTTGATTCTAGAGGTAGGCTGAATAATGCCCCCCCAAAGATATCTAAGATATCTATTCCCTTGAACCTGTGAATATTACCTTATATGGCAAAAAGGACTTTGCAGATATGATTAAGTTAAGGGTCATGAGATGGGGAGATTATCCTGGATTATCCAGGTAGATTCAAAATATAATTGTGGTGTCCTTATAAGAGGGAGAGAGAGGGAGATTTGACCACAGTACAGTAAGGGATGTGACAGTGGAAGCAAGAGGTTGGGGTGATACAAGGAAGGGGCTAGGTGGTAAGGGATGCAGACACTCTCTAGAAGCTGGGAAAGGTAAGGAGAGGGATTCTCCCCTGCTGACTCCAGAAAGAGCACAGTATTGCCAATGCCTTGATTATAGACTTCTGATTTCCAGAACAGTAAGAGAATAAACTTGTGTTGTTTTAAGCCACTGAATTATGATAATTTGTTACTGCAACTACAGGAAACTAATACAATACTTTAGTGTAACTTTGCTTGAATATGTATTTTCAGATTTAGGATAGTTGAAAACTACCATTGATGGGTAAAACATGTATTTCAAAAATAGCTATAGAACTTATGGAAATAATAAACCATTTTAAATCTTACCAAAGCCATGAAACTGTAAAACACTAATGAAAGAGAGAAATCAAAAAAGATCTAAATAAATGGAAACATATACCATGTTCATGGGTCAGAAGACTTGCTGTTGTTAAGATGTCAGTTCCCCACCAAACTGATTTATGGATTTGATGCAGTTTCAATAAAAATCCTAGTATAAATCTTTGATAGAAATTGACAGCCTGATTCTAAGCTTAGATGAAAATGCAAAAGAACTAGAATAAACAAAACAATTTTGATAAAGAACAACTTTGGATGATTCATACTACCTGATTTGCAGAATTATTTTAAAGTCACAGCAGTCAAGATAGTGTTGTATTGGAAAAAGGATAGATTTATAGATCAACGGAACAGAAGAGAGAGTCTAGAAATAAACCCACACATATATGGTCGATTGACTTTCCATAAAAGTGCAAAAGCAATTCAATGAAGAAAGGATAGCCTTTTCAGGAGGATAGCCAGTTGTTGGATATCCATATGCAGTGATTGGATATCCTTAAGCAAAAAACAAGCAAACAGACAAAAAAGAACTTAAATCCATTCTTCATACCCTATGTAAGCATTATTTCAATAGATCATAGACCTTAACATAGAACCTAGAACTATGAAATTTTTAGAAGAAAACTTTAAAGAAAAATATTTTCATGACTTGGGTGACAAATATTTCTTAGATATAACTCCAAAAACAAGTCCAAAAAAGAAAAAAAAATGGTACATTTGGCCTTGTCAAAATTGGGAGTTATACCTGATGTAAATGACGAGTTGTGGGTACTGACGAGTTGATGGGTGCAGCACACCAACATGGCACAAGTATACATATGTAACAAACCTGCACGTTATGCACGTGTACCCTAGAACTTAAAGAATAATAATAATAATAATAATAATAATAATGAATTTCTGTTCTTTGAAAGGCACTGTTAGAAGAAGGAAAAGATAAGGTACAGACTGGGAGAAAGTATTTACAAATCGTATGTCTGTTAAAGAGCAGTACCTAGAATATAAAGAACTCTCAAAATGTAACAGTAAGAATACAAACAACCTAACAGAAAACTGGCAAGCAAAACAGACAATCCACCAAAAAAATGTGAATGGCAAATAAGCACACAAAAGATGTTCAACATCATTAATAATTAAAGAAATACAAATTAAGGCCACAATGAAATACCATTGTACATTCATTAGAATGGCTAAAATACATACAACTGAAAATACCAAGAGCTGGTCAAGATTTGGAACAACTGGTACTCTCATTCATTTGCTGGTAAGAATGCAAAATGTATAGCCAATTTGAAAATGTTTGGCAGTTCCTTCTGAAGTTGAAAATACACTTACCATAACACCTAGCAATCTCACTACTAGATATTTACTCTAAAGGGAGAAAAAAATCTATGTTCACATAAAAACACACTGTTCATAGCAGCTTTATTCATAATTGTCAAATACTGGAAAAAAGCCAAATATTGCTCAACTGGTGAATGGATAAACTGTGGTACATACATATCATGGAATACTATTTAGCAATAAAAGTGTGATGGGAACCCCACTGATACATACAGCATTATGGATGAATCTCAAATGCATTATGCTAAGTTTAAAAAATCCAAACTCAAAAGCTAGATAATGCATGATTCCATTTATATGATATTCTGGGAAAGCCAAAACTATAAAAACAGATCAGTGGTTGCCAGAAGGTGGGGATGAGAGGAAAGGATAACTACAAAGAGTTTGGAGGAGTTTGTTGGGAGTAATAGCACTATTCTGTATCTTGATTGTGATAAGGATTAGGTGACTATATATTTTTCAAAACGTGCAGAACTGTACATTAAAAGGGTGAATTTTACTGTATATGAATTATACCTTAATTTTTTTTTAATGAGAAAAGTTATAGAACTTGTACAAATGGTATTTTATGAATTCTAAAATCAGGAAAAATAGTTTAAATCAGTGCTACATGTTTCTCTTGGTTCTTTTCCCCTTTTGTTTCACTTTATTCTTTTACCTTTTTAAAGTCTGGATAATTTTAAATCACCTTTGGGAACTTTACAGTTACATAACCATTCGGTGATATAATGCTCCTCCTTTTATAGGAATTTAGGCTGGTTAAGTACATATATGTTCTGATCTTCTTCTGCAGTTTAATATATTTTTTCTTATCTGTCAGAGTAACAATAACTACTTGCTTGTAGGAAATTGGCCCTGATGGAGACAGTTGTGCTGTGTGCATTGAATTGTATAAACCAAATGATTTGGTACGCATCTTAACCTGCAAGTAAGTTTGATTTTCTTCTATATCTTCAATAAAAATAGCTGACTCACAAAAATGATTGTGATGGAAGAAAACTATTTTGAATATTTCCACATTAATGTTAAAAATGTTTATTTTTAACTTATTTTCATTTAAATATAGAATGGTTTATTTTTATGTTCATTCATTTATTAATACTACTGAAATTGGTATAAGTCTAACTGTAATCTGGTTCAATTTGTTCTAAACTAATTCCATAGAAAACTGAGAACCTAGCCAGCACTATATATATATATATATTTTTAAATGTATTCTAATCCATCGAGAAAAAAATAAAATGAAATCAACTCATGAGCATCTATTTGGAAGTGTTCATTCCTTAGTTTTATAAATTATCCCTCTCCTGAAGGTTGTTCTTAACACTCCTTCTCTTAGCTATTTAATACAATAGTGATGCTCTTGGAACATATCACATTGCCTAAAGCATCAGTACAGTGTTGTTGTACTCAATACTATATTGGACTATATTATTGAGAATGACTGTACCATTTATCAGTTAGGGAATTATAACTGTTTAAGATTTGAAATAATGAACAAAGTCTTAGGTCAGGTAGCATCCTAGCCATTTTCAAATGAGTACTGAAAATATTTTTTTTGGAGCTAGAGTAGTGAGGCTTTTACATTTAAAAGTACTGTATTATGGAATTTCCAAATTTTGTTTCTGTGGCTCCTTCATTGTATGAATAGTGTGTTTAAAAGAAAAGGCATCCATTCAAAGACTAAAAATTACACTAAGTAATCTGTTAATGTATATTAGGCAAAGTGTTGCTACTTCACAACTGATAATTATGTTTTTTTCTGCATTAGCCATATTTTCCATAAGACATGTGTTGACCCATGGCTCTTAGAACACAGGACTTGCCCCATGTGCAAATGTGACATACTCAAAGCTTTGGGAATTGAGGTAAACATTAATATGTTATTTAGATGAAGAATATATGCCTGGGCTTTGGGGAAAACAACAAAATAACATCCTTATTTTTTAGCTATGTAATATGCCATACTTACAGTTTATACCTAAAACCATTTATATCATATATCATATCATATATCTATATTTATATCATATAGACAATAAGGTGCCATCTTGGGCCATCTCCATTTTCCTTCTTCCTCCCTCTTTCCAAATACACTCAATTATTTGGTCAGAATTTGAAATGATAACCATGTAAACCACCAACTTGGCATCCCTCTTTCTATTTTTGTAATCTTTTAATGTTGCATAATGACCAAACTTGGAGTTAAATAAGCAGACATAATTTGAGAAAGCATAATAAATACTAAATTATAATTTTATATTTGGTAAATGAAAAAAAGGCCTATATTCAAGATACAACATAAAATCAAGCTCAGATCTTGACATGGGACGATACATAGATGACAGTGATTCTCAAGTTCCATAGGGAACAGCATGACTTTTTAGGGCCTAACTTGTACCCAGCATTATTTTATGAAGTGCTGGGATCACTCAAATGAACATATCAGATGAGAGTACACTCTGCCTATAGCATCTTTCACCCCATTGGTGGACCCAGTTACTCTATTTTGACTGGGGCAAACAAGAGACCCGTGACCATCAAAAGGGATCATAGGTTTAAAAGGTTAAGAAATATTGCTGCAATGAGTCACCTATAAAGAAACTTTGAAGTGATATGTCGAGGTAAAGCGTGTACACTGAAAGGCTTTTAATTTTTTCAAATGCTCTTTAAAGGTGGATGTTGAAGATGGATCAGTGTCCTTACAAGTCCCTGTATCCAATGAAACATCCAATAGTGCCTCCTCCCATGAAGAGGATAATCGCAGCGAGACCGCATCATCTGGATATGCTTCAGTACAGGGAGCAGATGAACCACCTCTGGAGGAACACGTGCAGTCAACAAGTAAGCATACTAAAGGTTAATGAGTGCACTACAATTCATTGTGGATCATATGCCTGTATAGTACTCTTGCTTTTTAGCGTTTGTTCTATTCAGCCATTATCATGATCCAAGTTTTTTCTGCTTAAAATAATGCCATGAAGGATGCACCCCTACCTTAATATTCATATATTCAAATGTATTTGAAATAGATGAAATGCATCAGAGTGGGGATTATTTACAGAAGAAAGATTTATTGGAACGCTTCTCTCTGATGCATTTAAATCTTGGCTTATTAACTACTTACAGAGGGTAAGGAGAAACTTTAAACTTTAGAAGCCATTGTTCATTGCAGATAAAGCAGAAGTTAAGATAAAGGAATTCTGAAATGATAAAATAGAATTCAATTTACAAAAGCTTGATTTATGCCCAGCTTCTCCAGAAACCATGTTTTGCAAATAGGAAACTGTTTAAGAATGGTATGTGCTGCCACCTGTTGACTATTTACCATGAAATGAACAAACTGTTAGAAACTAAAATTGAATATATCATTTTCAAAATTCATATGAATTCATATTGCAACTTAGTAATTTTATGCCAAATGAGAAATTTTAGGGAGTTCTGTTTTTCCCTATAAAGATAAAACCCCTGTAAAAATTATTTTCCCTTTAACCTCAATCTTTTCCATGTTTTTGTTGGTTTGAAAGTCTTCTCTCAACAATCCTCGTTTTGAGATGATTTAATTCTAGCATAAAAGTAAAGCAAAAACTGATTGTCAAGATGACTTATGAAACTTTCAGCTTCCTATGATATAAACCTTTGTCCTCATAGGCTTATCAGTGCCATAGATACCACTTCTGAAGATAGCACAATGAATATAACCATGCAGAGGCAAACTTTGTATTTCTTGTATATATCTTCCCTTGAATATAAACTAGTTATAAGTATCTTAATAATGGGTGGATTATTCTACCTATAATAGAGAATCATTGTCTGATTGCTCCAGATGATCTTGTACTCTCATAATTGTGTAGTAATAGAATTCAGTAAAGATAAAAGAGAGTGTACAAGATAATTTATTGCTAGTCTTTTAAAAAACAACATTCCAATCTACTCTTTTTGTGTTCTGTTCTTCTGTGGGTAGGGGTGGGATGGGGGAAGAGGTAAGCACAATAGATTTTGCAGAGATTTGAAAAGCAAATGAAATAGCGATCCATGTTCCTCCTCCTGTATTCTTAATTTGGATAATAGTAATACTCACCCAAGTGCCCCAAAACAGAAACTAAGGATATCCCAAATTCTTCCCACTTCCCCTTCCTATTGATTAAACATCTGTGTTCTCAACTCTGTCCCCTAATTTCCAACCTTAATTCCACAGTCATAGTTTCAGCCACTATCTTCTCTTTGCCTATTCTTTCCATTCTTCCTTACCCAAGAAATTAGGGGAGCCCAGTATAACTCCTGTTTCTCCTTTAAGACTGACACCTCTTTGAGAAGCCTCTCTTGACTAGATGTCATGGCCCTGCTGTTGGCTTCCATAGAACTTCAATCATTGCACTTACTACACTGAATTGTATTAAAACTTCTAAAGTTCCTTTGGGTAAGAACAGTGTCTTATATTCGCTATTGTCTATCTAGCACCTAGCACATAGTAGATACTCAAATTTGTGTTGAATGAATGACCACTTAAACCAGATTTCATTTTGTCTGGGATTACATATTACTAGTTTAAGAATCTTTCATCTTTTGTATTAGCCATTGATTCTTATGGTGATAGTTGATTTGCATAACTTTGTAAATACACATAGTTCATGTTGTGTGTCACATCATTGGGCTAAGTTCTATTAGAGCACTGGTTTTCAAACTATTCATTGAGTCACCTGGAAGGCTTATTAAAACAGAGAGGTCACCATCAGAGTTTCTGACTCAGTGGGTCTTGAGTGATGCCTAGGAATTTTCATTTCTAACAGGTTCCCAGGTGATACTGATGCTACTAGTCCAGGGACCACATTTTGAGAACCATTGAATAAGGGCCCTACTGTCAATCCCGGCTGTATATGAAAATCACCTGGAGAGATTTTAAACTTTGCTGATGTTTGGGCTGTACCTCAGAGCAACTGTGATTTAACATGAGGTGCAGGGCCCGGGCACAGGTATTTTTTATTTTACTTTTGAAATGATTTCAGACTGACTGACAAAAACATTTCAAAAATAATACAAAAAATGCCCATATACCCTTTGCCCAGCTTCTCCAAATGTTAACATCTTGTGTAACCATATACAATTATCAAAACCAGGAAATTTGCTGATAAAATGTTATTATCAAAACTATAAACTTGACTCAAATTTCACCAGTTGGCCCACTAATGTCCTTTTTCTGTCCCAGGATCCCACATTGCATTTAATTGTCATGTGTCTTAGTCTCCAATCTGTGACACTTCTTCGTTCTTTGTCTTTCACGACCTTGATGCTTCTGAAGATTACTGGTCAGTTATTTTCTAGAGTGTCCCTCAATTTGGGCAAGTCTGCTGTTTCCGAGTGATTAAATTTATTGTCCATTTTTGTCAAGAATACTACAGAACTGATGTTGTGCCCCTTTCAGTGCCCCCATATCATTCCAGGAAGCACATGATGTTGGTGTCTTATTACTGATGATTCAAACTTTGCCCACTTGGTTAAGGTGGTGTCTGCCAGGTTTTTCCCTTTAAAGTTACTATTTTTCCCTTTGTAATTATTAAATATCTTATAGAGAGATACTTGGAGACTACACAAATGTCCTGGTTCTCATCATACTTCTACCCACTACTTTTAGCAGTCATTGATGCTTCTTGCTTGCAGTAATTATTGCTGAAGTATTTACCAAATGGTGATTTTCTGTTTCCATCATTCTTTGTACATTTATTGATTAAACTTCTAATGTAAGGAAGAACTATTCCTTCTCCTCCATTTATTTATTCAATTATTTATTTATTATACTATAGGATCCTAGATGTTTCTTTCATTCTATAATATCATTCTCATCGTTTATCCCTTGCTCATATCATCCTAGATTTGGTCATTGGGAACTTGTTCAAGTTGATTTCTGTGTTCTTTCAACTTCTTACTTTCTGGTAACACAAGGTGTTCTAGGTCTGGGATTAGCCAACTTTTTCTGTAAGGGGCCACATAGTAAATATGTTAGGCTTTGAAGGCCGTAAGTCTTCATTTTCATACTCTTATTTTTTGTTTTCGTTGGTTTGTTTTACAACCTTTTACAACCATGATAAACACTTTTAGCTATGGCGGGTAGGCTGGAGTTTGCTGGTCCCTAGGCTAAAATCTAGGTTAACCTTGTACTTTCCCTGTCCTAGCCCTAGAATCAGCCACTTCTTCAGGAGGCCTTTTACTGGAGAATGGTATTTCAAAACCAGAATCTGAGCAACAGGCATGTTTATTGCTACTGGGGTGTCATTGCTATTGGCCCTTTTAGTGAACAAGACTAGAAAATATATATATTTACTCTCACAAATATACACATACATATACATTATTTCTCTATCTGTCATTTCATCTATTTATCTGAAAAACAATGACCCTACTAATACGTCTGATTCCAATCCAACACCACAGGGTTCATTCTGGCCTCTCCCTTTATTTATTTGTAACTCCTTTCTCCGACAGTGAAAGGAGAAAGACTCTTTTTATCCACAGTATTTTTACTTATTTGTTCAATTATAGAATATACATAAAATAGTTTCAGCGTTGCTAACACATACCCCTGTGTAAAACAATGTCAGTAACTAGTGTACAGTTCTTTTTGTTTTTAGCCTTACAGGTTAGAGTCAAAATACTGTTTTCCAATGTTATTTAAGTTTAGTTGTTTTCTTCCCTGTGCTCTTCACATGGTTATGTATTTCATTTATAATACAATTAAGTTCATTTATTACTGTTTGTATTCAATTTTGGGCATCCTTCCAACTTCCTGGTTGATTTTTTAAATCTATCTATCTATATTTATGTGTATGAAGAAGCATTGGTAATTTTTTTAAGTTCCCAGGTTTGGACACTTAAAAAATGTATAGCCAGATTTAACAGCTTGTTAAATTTAAGGTAAGGAAGAAGTAGAAGACATAATTTTTGCTCTTAAGGAGGCTATAATCTGGGTAGAAATAAACCCATGTGTGTGAATCAAAAAAGGGGCAATTATAAATCAATATAATAATGCCATATATGCTTTATGTAAGATATAGCATAAATCATATAATTATTAAAGGTACAGGGAATGAGTATGATAATCAGAGTATGATGAAATTAAATAAGAAAGACTTCTTGGAACTAAATGATGAATTTTGTCTTAAAAGAAGAGAGGGGCAAAATCATCCTAAAATTGCTATTTCTTTTTTAGATGAAAATCTACAGCTGGTAAACCATGAAGCAAATTCTGTGTCAGTGGATGTTGTTCCTCATGTTGACAACCCAACTTTTGAAGAAGATGAAACTCCTGATCAAGAGACTGCTGTTCGAGAAATTAAATCTTAAAGTCTGTGTCAATAGAAAACTTGAACCATTAGTAATAACAGAACTGCCAATCAGGGCCTAGTTTCTATTAATAAACTGGATAAATTTAATAAAATAAGAGTGATACTGAAAGTGCAGAGATGACTAATATTATGCTATAGTTAAATGGCTTAAAATATTTAACCTGTTAACTTTTTTCCACAAACCCATTATAATGTTTTTCATAGGCAAGTTTCCTCTCAATAGTGATAGCAACATTTTTAGACATTCAAAACTGTCTTCAAGAAGTCATGTTTTTCATTTATAAGAATTTTCTTATAAAAAACATGTTGCTTTTAAAATGTGGAGTAGCTGTAATCACTTTATTTTATGATAGTATCTTAATGAAAAATACTACTACTTTAGCTTGGGCTATATGTGTCAGGGTTTTTCTCCAGGTGCTTATATTGATCTGGAATTGTAATGTAAAAAGCAGTGCAAACTTAGGCTAGTTCTTCTTGAAATGTCTATTTAAGCTACTTTAAGTTAACAGAACAAGATTAAAGCAAAATATTCATTTTAACTTTTTCTTGTTTTTAAAATTAGGCTGAATGTACTTCATGTGAGTGTCAACCATAGTTTATCAGAGATTATGAACTGAATTGATTGGTATATTAGTGACATCAACTTGACACAAGATTAGACAGAAAGGTTCCTTATAAAAATACTGTGTAACTATTTCTCAAACTTGTGGGATTTTTCAAAAGCACAGTATATGAATCATCATACTGTTTGAAAATGGTAATGACAGAGTAAGTAACACTAATATTGGTCTTTGTGCATGAATTAGTCTACAGAAAAAAATGTTCTGTAAAATTAGTCTGTTGAAAATGTTTTCCAAACAATGTTACTTTGCAAATTGAGTTTATGTTTGACCTAAATGGGCTAAAATTACATTAGATAAACTAAAATTCTGTCCATGTAACTATAAATTTTGTGAATGCATTTTCCTGGTGTTTGAAAAAGAAGCAGGGGAGAATTCCAGGTGCCTTAATACAAAGTTTGAAGCTTCATCCACCAAAGTTAAATAGAGCTATTTAAAAATGCACTTTATTTGTACTCTGTGTGGCTTATCTTTTGTTTTAGAATTTTGTTCAAATTCTAGCAGAATTTAGGCAAAAATAAAACAGACATGTATTTTTGTTTGCTGAATGGATGAAACCATTGCATTCTTGTACGCTGATTTGAAATGCTGTAAATATGTCCCGATTTGTATTGATTCTCTTTAAATATAAAATGTAAATAAAATATTCCAATAAACGTTTGTGTCTGGTGTTAGTTTAACTGTCTGTATTAGGATGTTTCTTGTGTCACTATAAAGGAATACCTGAGACTGGGTAATATATAAAGAAAACAGGATTAACTGGCTCATGGTTTTGTAAGCTGTATAGTAAGCATGGGGCCAACATCTGCTCCACTTCTGGTAAGAGCCTCAGGAAGTTTACAATCATGATGTGAAGGTTAAGTGGAAGGAAACACACGGCATGGCAAGAGCAGGAGGAAGACAGAGAGAAGCAAGATGTCCCAGACTCTTAAACAAGCAGATCTTGCATGAACTGAGTGAGAACTCACTTATCACCAAGGGGATGATACTAAATCATTCATGAGAGATCCACCCCCATGATCCAATCGCCCCCACTAGGCCTCACCCCCAACACTGAGAATCACATTTCAACATGAGATTTGGAAGGGACAAATATCCAAACCTTATCACTGTCCATACACTAACTTTTCTCATATAATATGTCTGGATTTGGGAGGTAAGAAAATGGTTGGATGTAAATGGTCATTTATCTATTTGATCAATAAACACTAAAACTTTAGTATGATATATTTACATATTACATAGAGAGGAATGGATACCATTGTAGTATCATTCAACTTACCAGGAGTTATTGTTAAATGTCAGCAAGGTAAAAAGAGGTTGACCAGTAATAATATAACATTAAAATAGACCTTGATGCCAGTCCATCTTCATGCTATCAATGACATAGGAGCTTTTATTACCTTAAAGTGTTTCTTCAGCCTTCTCTTTGGCAGTGTGATTGTCAGTATGCTGTTAATGAATTAAGTGCATCTTTCTTTTGTCAAGCATGTTAAGAATACACAGATGCCTGGAACGCCTCAGCACTATGATTATCAAACCAGGTACATGTGTCTTATGTGACGATATGCCGGGGACAGGGATGGATGTGTGATGCCTATATTCTTGCCATATAATCTTAGAGAGTTAACCTTTTTTCAAGTTTTGTGGGACTTCTTTTGGGGCATTTTTAAGTGTTTTTTAAATTTTTAAATGTTGTACTGAAGTATAATCTACCCGTTGTAAATATATCATTGGAATATGTTTAGCAAATGTGTAGATATGTACAACTATTACCACAATCCAGTTTTAGAACATTCCATCACCCCAAAACATCCCCTCATGCCCATTTACAGTCAGTTCCCCCTCCCATTCCCAGCCCCACACTACCACCAATCTGCTTTCTGTCTCTATAGATTTGTCTATTGTGGACATTTCATATAAATGGAATCATACATTATATGGCCTTTTGTGACTGGCTTCTTCCCCTTAGCATAATGTTTTCAAGGTTCCTCCATGTTGTAGCATATATCAGTATTTCATTTTCCTTGCTGAGCAATATTCTATTGTATGGATATACCACTTGTGGCTATCCATTCAACAATTAATGAACCCTTGGACTATTCTTTTTGGCCATTATGGATGGATAATGCTGCTATGCACATTCACATACAAGTATTTGTGTAGATATATGTTTTAGATTCTCTTGGTTATAAACCAAGGTGAGAAATTCCATAACACTTGTGAATTTTCTTCCTGTTATTATAGTTTGACATTCTTTAGCTTGAGCCTCAGACTTGATGCTACACTCTCACATCGTAGTAAAAATATAAGCTGGTGTTTTTTAACAGTGGCAGTAACATTCGTATGTCTATGGAGTCTCCAACTTAAGAAGGGTTTTCACAGTATTTGTAAGTTTAATGGAACCCAGGTTGTGTTATCTTATAAATAAGAATATACATGGTTCCCAAGTCAATCAGTAAAAATATATTTAGAGATACAATTGGAATGCTGGGAAGATTCCTTCCCCCACCTACATCTAGTTTCTGTTCACTTATGAAACATTTAAGTTCTAAAATGTCTGGAAAAATGTTATCACCTTAGGCTGTAACAAATTTTGAGTTATTTACCTTGTTCATTGCTTTCGTTTGTAGTTAATTTTTTATATTTTTAAACATTGAACAATATAAAATTTAAATAAATATACTACACGAGACTTAAATTCATTATTATGATGGACACTTTGACCTCCAGAGATAAATGTTCATTATCCTCTACCGTCAGAGCTAATGTGAAATGTCTGAGAAACACTATCCACTAGTTCTCAACCTTTTTCTACATCAACAGTCTCATTAATGTGGTACATTAGTAGGCATACCTAGACTGATAGTTAAGAGAGTAGTATAGATAAATAGGATTTAGCATGGAAGGTTAGTGGCAATTTCCCCTTCTACTTGTAATACCAACTGATATCCCACATCTAAACCACAGCCTTAGAAAACTAAATGGTCCTGTGCTGTTATAAACATTATTTTTGGAGGGGGTAACAGGGTCTCACTCTGTCACCCAGGCTGGAGTGCAGTGGTGCAATCTCGGCTCACTGCAACCTGTGCCTCCCAGGCTCAAGCAATCCTTCCACCTCAGCCTAGCAAGTAGCTGGGACTACAAGCACGCATCACCATGCCAGGCTAATTTTTGTACTTTTTGTAGAGACAGGCATGTTCTCTTGGCATGTTCCTCAAACTGGTCTCAAACTCCTGAGCTCAAGCAATCCACCCGCTTTTCAACCTCCCAAAATGCGGGGATTACAGTCACGAGCCACCGCACCCGGCCCCTGTCATAAACCTTTTTAAAAAGGGGGAAGGGATTGCATTGGGAGTTATACCTGATGTAAATGACGAGTTGATGGGTGCTGACGAGTTGATGGATGCAGCACAGCAACATGGCACAAGTATACATATGTAACAAACCTGCACGTTATGCACATGTACCCTAGAACTTAAAGTATAATAATAAAAAAAATTTTTTTTAAAAAGCAATTCAGTGATCTAAAATTCATTAATAGCCTATTTTTTAAGAAGATATCTATGCGGGTCTTAATAGAAACATGAGTATCCCCAATTTGTTGTAGAGTTTGATTTTCAAATACCTAATTTGCTTTAAATCAGTGCACCTAAAACGTTAATATGCCTACAAGTTACTTGGGGATCTTGTTTAAATGCACATTCCAGTTCAGCAGGTGTAGAAGGAAGTATGAGATTCGGAATTTCTAGCAAGCTCCAGGGTGATGCAAATGTTGCTGGTCTGGGGTCCACACTTTCAGTAGCAAAGCTTTAAATGGCTCTCCTGTAGCAGTAGTCCACCTGTTTTGAATCTTACTGCTTCTAAACTAGCTGCAGACTGCAAAAAAGTATAAGGTAAGCTAGTGATATTCCTTTCAAAAAAGCCAGTAAAATCCTGAGTGACAGCTCCAGTCTTTCCATAGCTCAGGGTTTGGAATTGCTATTTGGGGTTTCCAAATACCTTTTCTTATAGGTGTTTGAGGCTCTTAGAAGGCTGAGTCAGCTGAAAAACTGATCTTTAGAAAAACGAGGTATTATTTATCTCTACATGGTGTATTATTGGGTCTGTTAATATGTGGCTTGGATAAGTCAGAAAACAAGAATGGAAGCAGACAGATGAGTTGGGAAGCTATATTATCATATGGCAGGAAAGTGTTGTGAGGCTAATCTAAAGCCATAGAAAAAGAAGTAGAGGAGTGTGTGTTTGTGTGTGTGCGTGTGAAAGAGAGAGAGAGACAGAGAGAGAGAGACTGACGGACCAATGGACTGACCGACCAAGTTCTTACC
Source organism: Macaca nemestrina (assembly GCF_043159975.1). Taxonomy (NCBI): domain Eukaryota; kingdom Metazoa; phylum Chordata; class Mammalia; order Primates; family Cercopithecidae; genus Macaca; species Macaca nemestrina. Next base: position 48,531,468 of record NC_092145.1, on the reverse strand, counting down.
TTCAGTGTTTTGGTAATCAGTGGCCTTTGAACTAGGAAACCTAGTAGGAGAAACATCAACCAGGGGGAATATTGGAAAAATAAGTTTGGCTTTGAACATGTTGTATTTGAAGTAACTATGGACCATATGCATAAGCAATATAGTGTCATGGTTTGTAATCAGACAAATCTAGGTTCAAATTCCAGCTTTGCCGTTTATTTAGCTATATGATCTTAAGCAAATTACTTCTCTGAGCCTCCTTTCCTTCATTCGTAAAGTAAGCATGTAAAAATGTGTAAGCTTATTAATGAAAATTAAATGACATAATACATATACAGAACCAGTACAGCACCAGTACAGTACCAGCAATGCAGTGTGCAATCCCAGTCCTCCTTCCCCAAACAATTTATATTGACATTGAATAGAGTGGCACGCTCTGTTTTTTAAGGTGCTTCTAGGAAAATACTTTTATTTGCAAGGGTGTGAAATAAGTTATGATCAAGCCAAAAATTTAGATCACATAAGCAATTTAATTAGAAAAAAATGTTTACATAATCGGTGAAATGTTTACTTACAAAAGTTGGAGCTCTCTAAATGCCCTGCTGTAAGCCAAAAGTGGGCCTGATCCTGTAACAGGGAGCATGTGGGAATACCTGGATGAAGTTGCAGAGTAAACAGGTAGAAAAACCATCCAGTTCTGGATAGCCTTTGACACACTGTAACCTTTAAGGTTATTGGAAAAGAATGTGGTTTGATAGGGAAGGAAGTAAAAAGAGGAAGGAAAAGTAAAAAGAATGGAAGACATCGCTCAACGTTTGTTACATTTACTGATCTTTCTCCAGGAAGAGAAGAAGAAATTACCTCCCTTAGTACACATTCAAATTGCGAAGACTTTTCCCAAAGATACATTACAGTCTGGACTCCGAAAGGATTATCTCTTTCCAAACTGTCCAGATAGCTGCCTTGGGACTACTTACTGCCATTTAGTAGAAGAGAATCCCAGATTGCCCCTTTTCTCATTCACAAGAAAAATCCCTGCTTGGAGCACACGCCTGTCTCACTCGAGATGGCTCACATCTTGGAAGGTTACCCCAGAGACGCTCCTCCAGGGCAGAGTTCCTTGGCTTGGCATCTGCGTGTGCCCCACCCCATTTTTTTTTTTTTTTTTTTTTTTTTTTTTTTTTTTTTTATCCACATGGCTTTGAGGCTGTGTTCTCAAAACAGCTTGCCAAGAGCCCCTTGCTTATACATTGCCTCCCAACTCCTTCCTCCCTCTAAACTTGTTTTCACTTTTAGTGCACTCTTTAATTCCGGTGGACTTAGTTATTGCAATAAATAAAAACATCTCTCAAATATTTCCTCACAGCGATATCATGCAAATTACTGACCTCATTCACCTTAGTGTTCAAACCGCTGCGCGTCATTGCCAAGATACAAAGAGGTAAAGGTTGCTCCCAAAGGGATTTTTTTTTCTTAAGAGTTTAAGAAAGAAAAAAAAAATGCTCATAAATTGTTTAGGTTCCAAAATAGGAAGTTGGACAAGAGATTTTCTGTGGTTCATTACAGTAGTTTAATAAGCAGATAGGGGCGACAGTGAAGGAAAAGAGGGGTGCACGGAGTGAAAAAAATGCGTGGCTTCTGGAAATGTTATGTTCTTCCTATACAACCAAAAAGAGCTTAATCTAGGCATGAATTTTGGATTTAGAGAAGGAATTGTATCACTGACTGTGTGACCTTGGATAAGTTCCCTCACCCGACAGTGCTTTCCTTTATTAATGTGCAAAGCGGGGACGAATGTCTACTTCGCAAGACTGCTGTGAGGATTACGTGAGATCGCCTGAGTTTATTGTGAGAACTCATTAAGTGTTAGTTGTTGCTACTGCTGCTTCCTGGAATGAGCCGATATTCCAAAATTCCAGAAACTTTGTTTTCTACAGTTTAATGCCTTCGGCTGTAAAACGATAAAAAGAAGCAACACCTTTACACCTGGAACTCACTTATTTGAACCAAAAAAACGCTTTAAACTTCAGATAGGTAAAACACACTTAACTGGTGGCTGGGACCCGCTTTGAAAGCACCCCCACCCATTCTCACCCCAGTGTATTGTGGGAAGCGTAGTCCCATGTTCCAGTTGCGTGAGCACAGAAAAGCGCGTAGGAAACTACAACTCCCAAGAGGTAAAGAAGCGGGACTATTTCCCAGTCTGGCGGTAGCGCTGTGGGAGGGAATTGGCAATCTCTATGCCTACGTGGGAGAGAAGGGAGGGTTGGGGGAAGTGTGGAAAACCTGAACCTGAGCTGCTGTCGCCTGAGGAAGATTTGGTAGGAGGAGAAGCAGAGGGGAAGAGACGGGTTGAGGGTGAGGCGAGGAGGGCATCTAGGTCACTGCTCCCGGGGGGCACAAAGTTCGCGATGTGGCTGAAGCCTGAGGAAGTGCTTCTGAAAAATGCGCTGAAGCTGTGGCTGATGGAAAGGTCCAACGACTACTTCGTGCTGCAGCGGCGTCGGGGCTACGGGGAGGAAGGCGGAGGGGGGCTCACAGGTAAGCTGTGGCCACCCTACCTGCCTCTGGGCTGTCTTCGCTGTTACTTAAAAGGTGGCGAGGACAACAGTTACTCGTACCGGTTTCCCTATCCTAAATCGTGGGCGGAGGGACTGGGGTTCTTTTCCCGACACCACCTTTCCGCCACCACCTCCAAGTCCTGAGAATGTCTCACTGGACGACGAGTTGCTCTTTGGTTGGGACAGGTGAAGGGAGGAGCGCGGTTCTTTCTGAGGCTAAGGAAGAAACGGGTACCTACCTTGTCGCTTCCCATGGGGGGAGGGGGACTGATGACGAGTGTTAGACCTAGACAGGTCGCATTTAGGCTGGTGACAGGGGCCAGTTCGCAGTTGTGAACTTAACTTTTCTCACAGAGCCCATACTGATCATCAGCACCCTGGGGAGTTTAAGTGTATGGGGGATGGGATGGAGTGGGGACGCGGGGATGGTTCGGAGAAAGGGAGGCGCCCCATCACATCCTGAGAAATAGACATCAAAAGAAAGATTAGGGAGGAGGGAGAACTGGAGTCAGGGGAGGTGGAGGGGTAGGCTCAGAATTGCTGACCTCTCCCAGTTTAGCATCTTTTACTTTGTCTCCAAGTTTTAAATCTTTGGGATTCCCTCTCAAAGTCTGTTAACAATGTCGTAATAAAGGGATTCCCTCTCAAAGTCTGTTAACAATGTCGTAATAAATTAATCTCTTGAGTGTCTGGTGCTGCCCCTTCATTCAAAGCTGTGATTGTAAGCCAGACGGTAAGAGTTTAACTCTTCCTGTCTAACCCACCCTGACCCCAATTCTTAAAAACTGTTTTTTTTGGCCAAATATTTAAAGTTTCCAAAGAATGTTATTTTGAGACCACTCATCTTGGGTAGGGACATTTAAAGTTTTGGACGTTGGGAAAACAAGAGCTCTTTTTCTAATCAATCTCTAATTTGGTATTGTGACCTTGAAGTGGTGGACCAGGCAGCGTGATGTAATGGAAAGAGGGAAGAGTCCTTTCCTTCCAAGAGTTCCCAAAAGATGGGACTGCATTTTGGTCCCATCCTACTCTCTTACTTGTTGGATGACATTCCTCAAATTCTTTCATTTACTCAACCTTAAGCACCTACTGTGTGCCACAAGGTTCACAAGATTCAGTTCCTTGGCTTTGCAGTGCTTATAATCTGGATAAGAAGGGTGGGATGGGCTAAGGGAAAAAGAAGACCAACTAGTAAACTAGGCAAGTTATAATTCATGGAGGAGATGACCTTGCTTTTTCTCTCTTGGAAAATGGTGCCTATCTCACAAAGTTGAGAGGATCAAACGAAAAATAATGGCAACAAATCAATGTATGTCGTTAAGATGGTGATAAACGTATGCTGTTATTTCGTTTTCAAGCCACTCCCAGGGTGCAAAGAATTCTGAGGTTCTACAGGACATTTTTTAAAATTTTGCTAGACCTATTAATCTTACCCAACTTCTAAAAAGGCCCTCTTGAAGATATGGCAACAAAAATTGCCCTGTTAAATGTGACATTTTGTCATTTTCTAATTTTTAAAAATTACAAGTGCTATTTTACAGAAGAGTCTTTCCATTTAGTAGATGCAGATATTTTTCAGATCAAAATTTTAGAATCGATGTTCATAATTACCCAGTGACATAAATTATTCTCTTGAATCCATTGAGAATAGTTTAGGAAATATTTAAAATATATTTCAGCCTGGGCATGGTGGTTTAGGCCTGTAATTCCAGCACTTTGGGAGGCTGAGGCAGGTGGATCGCTTGAGACCAGGAGTTCAAGACCAGCCTGGACAACATGACAAAACCCATCTCTACAAAAAAGACTAAAATTAGCCGGCCATGTGGCCCCAGCTACTGGAGAGACGGAAGTGAGAGGATGGCTTGAGCCTGGGAGATCAAGGCTACAGGGCCACTGCACTCCAGCCTGGACAACAGAGGGAGACTCTTCTCAAAAAAAAAAAAATAGATTTTATATCCTGTGTTACAGCCTCAGGAATAGTCTTATAATTTATTTTTGTTCCTCATAATAAAACTGTGCTCCTTTAAGTAGGTAAATCAAATTCTTGAAAATGTAATCACTGTAATGTAGTATTACATGGTTTTTAAACTTGTTGCAAGTTTCCTTTAAACAATCACTCCTTGTTTTCTGTGTTTGATTTTTTCATTTGACATGCTTTTTTTTTTTTTTTTTTTTTTTTTTTTTTTTTTTTTTTTTTTTGAGGCAGGGTCTCTCACTCTGTCGCCCAGGCTGGAGGGCAGTGATAGAGACGTGATTATAGCTCACAGCAGCGTGGAACTCCTAGGCTCAAGTGATCTTCCCACCTCAGCCTCTGGGGTAGCTAGGACTTCAGGTACAAGCCACTAAACCTGGGTAATTTAATTTTTTTTTTTTTTAAGAGACAGGCTGTGTTGCCCAGGCACGGTCTTGAGCTCCTGGCCTTAGGATCCTCCCACCTTGGTCTCCCAAATGACTGGGATTGGGATTACAGGAATGAGCCACCTCACCCAGCTTGACATGCTTTCTTCTTAAAGCGTGGACCAACTGCACTAGTTTACCTCTATCCTGCCCACTCCATTTACTAGTTCCCATAGTCTAGAATAAGAGGAATTTGTCTGAAGAAATAAACTAAGATTTCTACCACATATATATGTTGTGACTAGTGATATCCCCATTCATTTAGTGGTTAGTTTATATCTCTTCATGATTATTTTACCTGTGGTATTGACAAGGTGCTTGAAATTACCACATGAGAGCTACCACTGTAATTCCATGTAAATTAAACAAAGTGGATCAGAAAGGAACAAAGAGGTGCTTTTAAGGTTCATTTGGTTCTTTTTTGTCCAGAGCAAAAGTGTGTGCTGATTTTCCTGACTGCTCAATTACAGTATTCTTACTTAAAATCATGAAGCCAAAAGCTTTGTTGTGCTTTACCACAAATCCACATTTGGATTAGCTCTCACAGGAGCTTAACTGTGTGCCAGCATAAGTTTGCCTCTGTGCATTTTGTTTGCTAAAATCCAGTGTTACGTGCTATCCCTTTAAAAGATTAGTTTGCATTTTGTTTAATGAAGAAATGATAATGATCATCTAGAAATGTTAATGGTTATACTTTAAGATTTCATTTCTTTGCCATATGATAGTTGGCGGTAATCACCAGCAATGTAGTGACTTTAAGTGTGGACTTGATAAAGTTAGTTGACTCCATTTTTTTTCTAATAATGGAGTAGCAGCCACAGAGAACCCAAGGATTATTAAAACAAGAGATGAGTTTTGAAGTTAGAATTCTGAGGTACCTCTTTTAAATTTTTGAAATACTTCTAGTGGATATCTGATAGATTACTGACCATTTGCCTAACTTTATCTTACTTAATTGTTCTGGCTCACAGCAGGATGGAATATCTTGTGGAAATTTTTGTTATGCATAAGCTGTTTTATAGATAAAGCGATTTTCCTTCATTTAGAGAAATAATTTACTCTTCTGGATTTTACGGTCCCCTTATGTTATCTCTTGCTTCTCCCAGCTAATAATGACTCTTCTGTGTCACCTACATTTAGCACCTGGTTTTATAGAGTTAAAACTAACTTATGAATATTTGTCTTATTAAGCACAAATCAATTTGCTTTGCTTGGCAGATGGGAACTACTACATGAATGGAGCTATGGGGCTACGTTCTACTAAGTACTCTAGTATATGGGATTTAGGAAGGTCTGCCAATCAGGAAGCCTTCATATAGGTAGTTTTTAAAGAGTATTTTACTTTTGAATTTTCCATATCTGAATAGTGTAAGCAGGTTCTTGGGTGTTAGATTGATAAGCTCCCTCAGTAGACCTTTTTTGTGTGGTATAGAACAAAACTAGGAAGTAAAACTTACTAAAATGGAGAATTTTTAGATATTCTGTTTATTTCCCTTTTCGTCTTGGTACCATTACTTTGAAATTAAATCATCTGTAAAAACCAGAATATGATAATGTTTGAAATAAGCTTTTCATTTTATATTTACATAGACTTCGCAAATCACTGTATAAACAATTTGTCATAAACACATACATAATAAACAATAAGGTAGCCTTATAAAAACCTCTTAATGACCATCCCTTGAAAATATAAAGCTTCTTTCCCCTATTTCCTTACCCCAGACTCAAGGAGTCCAACTCTGAAAATGTTCGCCTTAGATATTTATTAGCAAAATATCCCCGCATTTCATGATAACAAATTTTGGCCTTCTAAGTACCTGTTTACTGAGACGAAGGTGCCCAAATGGTAAGCATGACATTTCATTTAAGGTAAGGAAAGATCTACCGCCCGCCATACACACACACACACACACACACACATATGCGCGCGTGCACACACACACACACACACACATATACACAAAATTAATAAGTTAACATTTTGGCTTATTAAAAAGAAAATCCCATGGGGCAACCCCTAGAGGGGACAGATCACGCTATGTGCTCCCATCCCTTTCTGGAACATCTTGGTTCCTGTGAAATCAAGTTAAAAATTACTTTTAAAGACCTCTGAATGAGAAAGAGCAACTTTGTAGGAGGTTTTGAGTAATGAAGGATGATCAGTGTTACCCCTCACCTTTTTTTAAAAAAGTAGTGGAAAGATTATTGACTGCATACCTAAGTAGAAAACTAATATTTGCTACCAAGTAGATTTCATTCTAATGAAAAAAAAAAAAAAAAAAGACTGAAAAGTCATGACATTGACCATCCTTTATATCTCAAAATCTCCTGCAAGGCTGCCCTTTCTTATTCAAAAGGTCTTTAAAGGTAATTTTTTACTTGATTTCAGAGAACAAAATGTTCCAGGGAGGGAGAGGAATACAGTGTGATTTGCCCTCCCTAGGTATTGTCCTATGGGATTAAAAAATAAAAATAAAAAATAAACCAGGCTGGGCATGGTGGCTCACGCCCGTAATCCCAATACTTTGGAAGGCCAAGGCAGGTGGATCATTTGAGGTCAGGAGTTTGAAACCAACCTGGCCAACATGTTGAAACCCTGTTCCTACTAAAAATATAAAAATTAGCCGGGTTTGGTGGTGGGTGCCTGTAGTCCCAGCTACTGGTGAGGCTAAGGCAGGAGAATCACTTGAACCCAGGAGGTGGAGGCTGCAGTGAGCCAAGATGGTGCTGTTGCACTCCAGCCTAGGTGACACAGAGAGACTACATCTCCAAAATAATAATAATAAAAAATAAATAAACCAACTACAAGCCAACATCCACAAATATATGAATATACCACCAAGTTCAGTGATTCCACTTGCCCCGTTAACCCTGCTTCTTTTATCTTCCTTGATTTTTTGATAGTTTTATGTCTCTATTCAGCTATAATTATTTTATAAAGGCTTAGTTTCCTCATCTGTAAAATGGGGATGAAACTTGTCTTCTCTACCTCACAGCATTTTTTATGTGAGTCAAATGAGTTTTGAAACTTGTGAGCAACTATACAAATACTTGACATTTATCTATTAATGAAAGAGAGAGATGTTAAAATGCCATTTTCTGGGCTTGAAGACCAAAGGGGGCTATATATTTATGCCCTTTTCCCTAGTAATTACTTTCCCCATGTTGAATATATAAATTGATTTGGAGTGGTAACATGGATTATATCTGATATGCAATGATGTCACTACAGAAACAAAACACTGATAGTTACTAATTGAAGAATTTGGGCATGATAGTGATTACGCATTTATGGTTTATAATCAGAATAATGTACAATAATTAGAATAACTTATCAGGACATCATTTCCTTTTGATGTCTCATCGCCCAAAACCTAGAAGTTCTCAAACAGTGCTTCCACAGATATCAGCGTCACTTGTCTTGCTGAGTGGTGATAAAGAGTACATATAACACCGGTTACCTTAGTGGTATTTTTCAAAACAATACTTAAAAAAGAAATAATTATTCAACTAGTGAAAACTCATGCTGTTTGTGAACAATTGTGGAAGGCTTATGGCTATAAGGTAAGCTAAAAATAAAAAATAAAAAGCAGTCAGGCGTGGTGGTGCACACCTGTAGTCCCAGCTACTTAGGAGGCTGGAGTGGGGTGGAGGATTGCTTGAGTCCAGGAGTTTGAGGCCAGCCTAGGCAATATAGTGAGATAAAAAATATTTTAAAAAGTAAAAGGCATAACAATGTTTGCCACATTGCTCTACAGCTATGACAGATTTTATATTGCCTTTATGATAGAACGTTTGCCCACTTTTCCACCTTTTGCTACTGCTATGTAACCACAAAAGGTAAGAGTAAATCCTAAATGTGATGGTATACAATACTTTAATTCAACAGATATTTACTGAGTGCCTTTTAAAAACCAAGCACTGTTTTAAGTGCTGGAGATAAAGCAATGAAAAAAAAAACAAAGTCCCTACTCTCATGGGGCTAATACTGTGCAGTTGGGGGAGGCAAATAAACAAATAATATATTATATGACTGGTGCTGATAAGCAATATGAAGAAAAATAAAGTAAGGTATCATGATAGAGAGGGGAGGAGATTGGTATATTAGAGAAACTGGTCTGGGAAGGCCTTTTAGGGTGACCTATGAGCAGAGACTGGTGGTACTAGAGTATATGAGCCAAACAAGTATTTGGGAACAGAGTGAATACATATAATTTTTTCTAGGAGTTTTTCTGTGAAGGGAAACAGAGAAATAGGGTGGTAGCTGGCCCTTGTCGTGGGTGTTGAGTATACAATGGTGACTAAGACAGGAATAGTTCTGGCCGGGTGCAGTGGCTCACGCCTGTAATCCCAGCGCTTTGGGAGGCCGAGGCAGGTGGATCACCTGAGGTCAGGAGTTCGAGACCAGCCTGGCCAACATGGTGAAACCCCATCTCTACAAAAAATACAAAAAATTAGCTGGGCATGGTGGCACGCACCTGTAATCCCAGTTACTTGGGAGGCTGAGGCAGGAGAATCACTTGAACCCACGAGGTGGAGGTTGCAGTGAGTCGAGATCACGCCACTGTACTCCAGCCTTGGTGACAAGAGTGAGACTCCATCTCAAAAAAATAAAATAAAAGAAGACAGAAATAGTTCCAACCCTTACAGAGTTTATAATGTGATGGGTCAGACAGTTGATAAATATGTAAGCAAACAAATACAATTGCTAGTGTAGTCAGTAGTAATAACAGCCTTGTTCTGTTGGCTTAGAAATCTCCATAATGCAGGGAAACCCCCAAAGCAATTTTCCAAGGCCAGCTGTCTTGTAAAGTATGCTTATCTGAAGTCCTATTAAAGATACAAATATTTCCTAAAAGCAGTGATTAATAATAGGTGGTGTACTGGTGGCAAAGTTCCAGTGTGGCATCTGTGAAGCATCTTGCCAAAAACCAGTTTGGGGTGTTTTCAAATTAAATCATCTATCTATGAGCACTAACAATATCTGAGAGGTGGTTTGGTAGAAGTGGGGGTGGGATGTTCTAAGTGGAAAGAATAATGTGATAGTGCAAAAGCAAAAGATAACAGTTGTTGGGGACACAGCAAATATTCTAGATTCATTTACGTGAAGTTGAAAATATGAGACTTAATATATAATGCACTTAGCGACTAGAAAAAGGTTATTGAAGAGCAATGTCTTAATCTATACCAGAGGAAAACCTGAGATAGAGAATTAAAGGCACCTAAGAATTAAACCTTTGTTTTTTGTGTCCACTGTTCTTTCAGTGGACATAAAATAGCCTATGTATAACAAAAATTTCCACAAGACATTCCATCCTGCTGTGAGCCAGAACAATTAAGTAAGATAAAATTAGGCAAATAGTCAGTAATCTATCAGATATCCACTAGAAGTGTTTCAACTCATAAGCCAAATAAATTAACATTTTGGCTTATTAAAAAGAAAATAACATAGGGCAACCCCTAGAGAGGACAGATCACACTGTGTGCTCCCCTCCCTCCCTGGAACATCTTGGTGCCTGTGAAATCAAGTAAAAAATTACTTTTAAACATCTCTGAATGAGAAAGGGCAACCTTGTAGGAGGTTTTGAAAAATGAAGGATGATCAGTGTTAACCCCCTCCCCCCTTTTTTGGTAGCAGTAGAAAGATTATTGACTGCATACCTAAGTAGAAAACGAATATTTCCTGTCAAGTATATTTCATTCTAATGGGGGAAGAAAAAAAAAAAAAAGACTGAAAAGTCATGACATTGGCCATACTTTATTTCTCAAAATCTCTTACAAGGCTGCCCTTTCTTGTGCAAAGAGATCTTTAAAGGTAATTTTTTGCTTGATTTCAGAGAATAAAATGTTCCGGGGAGGGAGGGAGAGGAATACACAGTGCGACTTGCCCCTTTTTTCCCCCTCCCTTACTACACTATAAAGAAGTGAAGTTTTAAAACAAGGTATAGGGCCGGGCATGGTGGCCCATGCCTGTAATCTCAGCACTTTGGGAGGCCAAGGCAGGAGAATTGCTTGAGCCCAGGAGTTGGAGACCAGCCTCAGCCACATAGTAAGACCTTATGTCTACAAAACATAAACGAAATTAGCAGGACATGGTGGTGTGTGCCTGTAGTCCCAGCTATATGGAAGGCTGGGGTGGTGGGAGATTGTTTCAGCCAGGGATGTGGAGGCTCCAGCGAGCTGAGATTGCATCACTACATTCCAGGTAGGGCGACAGAATGAGACCTTTCTCAAAATAAACACATAAAATGAGGTGTAATCACATTTTCTGATTATTATTATGGTATTAGTTGCTCTCTTGTTTTAAACTAACCAAAATGATGGGCCTGGTTTAGTTCTTCTAAATAATGTTTAAAAGTACTACACTGTATACCAGTTTATTCATTTGCTATCATACTTGCTTTCTGCTTTGTACCTAGAAATTCAGGTGTTGCAATTTCTTTGCTTTTCTGAGGGTTACTCTTTTTGTGCATTGGTGCATAGGTCTTGAAGAGTAAGAAGTGGCTGTAAATATAGTACCAATTCTCATATTTTTCTGTGTCTCAATCTTTAGAAATGTAGCTGGGTTTGATTAATAATTCATCTATTCTTTTTTTCCCACAAGGCATTGTAATCTGTTGTTTGTTATATCAATTGCTTCCCTAAAAAATTCTAAATCCTTTAATGAAAAATAGATTTCAGTTAGGGAAGGAAATGAGTGTGTGTGTGTGTGTGTGTATATGTGTGTGTGTGTGTGTGTGTGTGTATGTATATATATATATATTCAGTTTTCAAGTAAGTGCCTTTAAAAGAATTCAGGGAGAGGGAAAACAGGACCAAAGAAGAATTATTTTTATTAACTGTTTTCCAAAGCTCTTAATATAAAGTTGCCAGCTTTCAAAATGCCAGCTGTGGCTATTGAATTATTCCAAAATAAGCATTCATAGTGTCATTTTAAGGACTTAGATCTGGTAGCAAAGTAATAGAATCAGGAAAATCCACAAACTTTATTGAGCACACTACCTTCTCTTATTTGAATATATTTCCTACTAAGTGTATTGGCAGTTTACTAATTAGTTTGTTTATTAACATATAATGAAGCTAAGTTCAGTAAAGGTGTACTGTTTGACTTTGTAAGCATGACAACTTATGACAAGATAAAGAATCCACTGTAAGGTTTCAGTAATCATTACCATGGAAAAAAATTATAATTGAACATTTTACTTAGAATGGAAATAAATCTTGTTTGTAATTAGGAAGTTCATTACATGACTCTTCTGCAGCTAGAGCAGTATTCACTTACACAGTGCCCTCAATCCAGTTTACAAACAGAAAGAGCCACTTGTCAAACTAAAGGACACTTTAGTTTGTGTACTAAACTAGCACATTGATAATGAGTACCATTTTCAAGCTGTGACTGTTTTACTGGTCTTTCCTCTGGCACTCAGCCCATTGCCCTGTTTATCATTACCATTGACCTAATGCAAAAAAAGAAATGTTTATAAAATTTGCAGGTGTCTAAATATTGGAAGGGGCAATTAATGCCATAGATCAGTGTTCTCAATATTGGCCACATGTTAGATTCAAATGAGGACCTTTTATTTTTATTTATTTATTTATTCATTCATTGATTCATTCATTCATTTACTTTTGAGATGAGTCTCACTCTGTTGCCCAGGCGGGAGTGCAGTGCACAATCTTGGCTCACTCCGAGTGGCGCAACCTCCGCCTCCCAGCTTCAAGTGACTTTCCTACCTCAACCTTCTGAGTAGCTGGGATTACAGGCACCCGCCACCACGCCCAGCTAATTTTTGTATTTTTAATAGAGACAGGGCTTCACCATATTGGTCAGGCTGGTCTCAAACTCCTGACCTCAGGTGATTCACCTGCCTCGGCCTCCCAAAGTGCTGGGATTACAGGCATGAATCACCAAGCTCGGCCTCTGAGGACCTTTAAAAATAAACTAAAAGATACTGGATTATTCATGGATGAAATGATACAAGTCTAGAATTTACTTTAAAATACTCCAGGAGGGAGTATTTAGAACCCAGAAATTGGTACATATTAATTTCTGAATGACTTGCAGGGACTTGATGATGATTACAGCTTAATGAGCTGGAAGAGTTCCCCAAGTGACTATAAATGTAGTCTAGCACTAGCTTCCAAATTATTTGTTGCATAGTTTTATACTAACTGCCTGATTTCATACTTACAAAAACTGAGCAATTTTCTTTCTACATAGTACAAGGCGCTTATAATCTTGTGAACATTTCTGCTGCCAAATGTGACCTTTCTTGCCAGTGATTTTGACTACTCTTCTCACATCCACATAGCCACCGTTAATCTTTAAACAGTATCTTCAAAAAGATAGTTATCTTTTTATCTGTTATCTGCTAAAGCTATCCTGTATTCAATAAAGTGCGTTCATTTGAAATTGTAATTCCTTTATTTTGACAAATTTGACAAGTTATGTTTATTTATATACACACACACTTATGTACTTAATTCTGTTTTTCAATGTAGAGATAGCTCTTTTGGTTGTCTTTTGCAAGTACTCTTTTATCCTTTTTTTGAGTATTTTCACATTCCTAGCTTCAAATTGAAAACGTTCTCCTCTTCTCCATTTCCTGAGTAATTTTAATCACATAGTTCTGAAGACACCATCTGCATATTTTAGCTCTACTTTTCTTCCTTTATACTTTACGAAATCTCCAATTTCTCATAGTCACTATTTCAATGCTAAAAGTGATAGAATTATTTTCCCTTTTATCCCCAAACCTATCAGTAATTCCCTCCTCATTAGTTGAAGCATAATTATTTCCTGTTTCCCTCATCCTCATTCCCATTGTCTTTTCCCCAATACTTTCTCTTTCATATTTGTCAGTTTTCTCATTTCTATTTTTTAAAAACTTCAGTTCATACCCTAACTTTTTTTCATATCAGATAATTTCTTACCTCTATAATCTGCACATACTGCCATTGCCAAAATCTTCTTTCTTGAACTTTGCCCTCACTATCAAAATCCTCTGAAAATTGCTAATTGATACTATGCTGCATTTGTGACCCCTATTTTTACTTTTTATCAATTCCTGTATCTACTCTTCTACCCTTTCCTTTCAGCTAAGCCAAATTTCTCTTTATGTCTTTGTCTTATCTCCTGTTCTTCTAATTTACCTCCTTCCATGCATGTAACTTCCTAACGTGATAGGAAGTGATGTGAGGCAGATGTGAGCATCTGCCAACCTATCTGTATTCTCATCCAAACCTTGCTTAAAATCTTAATTCTTTTTAAGTGGATAAAAATAGGAAGAGAGCCAAAAGCCTGGTTTATAATTGATTTAAATTTTTCTTAAAAATCTGTATTCTAAATTAAAGGCAAATGCCTCATAAAGCAAAACCAACACTCAACCAATCAGAGCTTCCAGAAAAGGAAGGTAAATTTTTATATTTCAGCCATCCCATTGTTATAGTTAAATCAACAAACTATATCCTTATTGTGCAGCAATATGTTGAAAGTTATGGATATAAACACAGAGATAGAAAACATGGTTATTTTCCTCAGAGGACAAATAATCTGGATAAAGAGACAAAAATTATATACATGAAGCTCTTAGAAAGTAGTTATAATAACCAGCCTAATATATACTAGGTTGTGTAGTACAGGTTGAACATCACTAATCTGAAAATGAAAAATCTGAAATGTTCCAAAATCCAAAACATTGATTGCTGACATGATGCCACAAATGGGAAATTTCCACACCTGACCTCATGTGACAGGTTGCAGTCAAAATGCAGTCAAAACTCGTGCATAAAATTATTTAAAATATTGTATAAAATTATCTTCTGGCTGTATGTATAAGGTATATATGAAACAAATAAGTTTCGTGTTCAGACCTGGGTCTCATCCCCAAGATATCTTGGTATGTGTACGCACTTAATCCAAAACCTGAAAAAATCTGAAATCTGAAACACTTCTGGTCCCAAGCATTTCATATAAGGGATACTCAACCTGTATAGACCTAAGTCCTATGAATATTCAGAGAAAAGGGAAATTATTATTGCTTGGGATTGCCAGTGAGGATTTCACAGGGGAAGTGGGTCTTGAAGAAAATGTAGGATTCAGATTAGCTGGACTGGGCTAGACGACTCTCATTAGGATTTCTTTTTTTTTTCTTCATTAGCATTTCTAGGTAAAATGATAATTGCTTAGCAAAGACCCTATGGGAGAAATTAGCTGGTTGTTTAAGAAAACAGTGAACTTTGTTCTAGGAAATATAATTAGATTATTAAACTGGAACTAATTGATCAAGAGCCTTGAATTCCTAATTGAGGAATTAAGAATTGTTGAAAAGAAAATCCCTGTACAGAAGCATTTTATTTAATCAAGGTTTTATCTTGTTTAAATATCTAAGATTTTCTTAAATAATAATAGTATTAGCTAATATTGGGTGTTTTACTGTGTGCTAAGCATTGCTCTAAGTGCGTTAAATGTAACAACTCATTTAATCTTTACAAAAGCCCTTTGTAGTAAGATCTGTTTTAACCTTATTTTACAAATGAGGATGCAGAAAGGGTAAGTACTTTAACTTGCTCAAGTTGACACAAGCAAGTGACAGAGCCAGAATTTAAATCCAGTTAGTCTATAGTACTAGATTCTACATTCTTATCTAATATACATACAACCTTATGAGCGAGATACCTAAGTGCTGCAGATACATTCTGAGATTTGGACAATTGAAGCTGACTTAACTCTTTTATTGAAAGATAATTTTCTCAGATACTACTCACATTGGCATACTGTAATTTCTCTTTATCCCAAATATATTTTTTCTTTAAGAAAAACCACTATAAGGACTCTTTGGACTAGAAAAGTTTTAAAATAAATTTATTAGCTTGTTATATGAAGTGATACAGATTTGATTTATCTCTTGTAAAGTCCTTATTTCAACAATCTTCCTATTACAACAGGGCTTCTGGTTGGGACTCTTGATTCAGTCTTAGACTCTACTGCTAAAGTAGCTCCATTTCGCATCCTACACCAGACGCCAGATTCTCAAGTTTACTTGTCAATTGCATGTGGTGAGTATGATTTTTAAAACATAATTCAAATTAAATAAGGGTACTACAAAGCTGAGTATTCATATTTATTTATACTCTGTAGTTGCTTTGAGATTTAAAAACAAATTAAATGTGTAACTTTACTTTGAGAGAATAGCAAGACCTTTGTTTATTTTTAAAGGATATGGGTTATTAAGTTGTTTTTTTTTTTTTAATACATTGGTGTGAGGGACCTGAAGCATGTGGTCTAGCAGGGCTGATTCTGAACAGATTTTGGTCAGTGTTACTGCTACATAACTCCTTTCTTCAACTTCTGCTTTATCCAACTACTGGGAAGATGGGAACTTCTCCATGAAATAAATTGTTTCATTACTAATAACTCCAAGGAGAAGAATCTGAAGTTATCTGTGAACCCAAAACATAAAGGTTGACTCCTAAGGAAGTATAAGCCTGGAAAATTAAACCTTTTTTATTCACTCCCACCTTCTCAGAAAAAGCATCATATCCTTCAAATATGAAGGAGTGTCTTACAGTTAATGCTACATATTCATTCATGCCAGGGTGGTTCAGATGCTTCAACATATATATTATGGGTAGGAAAGGAATTAGGATAATACTTTCTAATAAAGCAAGTCAAAATAAATTTTTAAAAAGCTGCATTGACAGTTTCTTACTTCCTTTTATGATGCAATTATAATGTTGGTCTAAATTAGAATCCCAGATTTCTAGCCCTTTTGCTGTTGAAAAACTGCCTTTCTTCTTATCCCCCTCTCTTCTAAAGTAGATATATTATACTTTTTAAAACAGAACAAAAGCACATGAGTTTCTGGAACATTCATATGTGTGAACATATAGCATACAATTAGTTTTTTAGGATGTGTGGCTTGTTTTTTATATTTCCCCCTAAATTTATTTTAGTGTTGCCAGTGAGTCTTTCCTCCTGGCCCTCTTAAATTGAATGTCGTTTAACCTAAATGAGGTTGACATTGTACCTGCTGACATCACAAGAATTCTGTAACCTCAACTCTAAATCTAGTTAGTAAAAATTATTTTTTTTAAAAAAAAAAAGAAGGCCTTTCTACTTAAAAAAAAAAAAAGGATGATTGTATAACTTATTTCCCCAAATTAACCTGATGCAGAAATAGTGTAATTACCTACTAATGAAGCTTCCTTATACCAAAAGAATCAAACTTAAGGCCTTAACATTTCCCCCATGGCTTTTATTTGTGGTTTATTAAAGACAGTTATTACTCTTGGTATGGTGACTTAGTAACATGAATGAAATTCTGATTGAATTGTAGGAAATAGACCATTTGCAATGTCAACAAATTTTTTAATATGCCAGTCTCCATATATTATAAAATATACTAAAAAGTCAGCATATTTATTTTGAATATTTATATAATACACAGTGCTGAGAAGACTTTAATGGTATGTGAGTGATAGGAGGAGATTGATAAATACTGAAATATTCTTCAAGCCAAAGCAACTAGGGCTAATAATGTTTAACCTCACCCTCTGCAAACCTCCTAATGCTGATTCAGCGGGTCACATGGATTTAACCTTGCTACAGAATTTTTAACCTCCTTTATGACATTTCTATAAGTTTACTAGGTCTTTTGATGAATGGGGTGGCTCTGAGCAAAGGTTTCATGGCTTCTGAAATAAGTAGAGTGGTCACAGTTGAGATCTACATTTACTTAGCATGCATAGGACTGTCACATACATGCTGTTTTCAGCCACACATATTATAGACACAGTATTAACTGCATTATTTGTAGACCAAGGATTGAATTGTGCATTATGTATTTTCTGGTACTCTACATATTTTCTTAAAAGATACTGGTTATTCTTTAGGCACCAGTTACTAGCATCTTGTTTTCAGAATTTTATATATTTTCTCATGAGCTGGATTTACTTTACTCCCCTTTCATTAAATGTTTTATTCTTTCTATTTATGAGAAATACTGTTCATGCCCACATAGAGGGATAAAGTAGAGAATAAATGTAATTATTTTACTCCTTTATGACCGTCAATTTTTAAAGTGAAAATGTTATTTCTTTTTAAACTAAGCTTTTAAATAACAAGAGCAGTTTTGTTGTGGAGTTTTCCTTGAGTGTTTTATTTTCTTGTGTTATTAATCAGGAGCCAACAGAGAAGAAATAACCAAGCATTGGGATTGGTTGGAACAAAATATTATGAAGACCTTATCTGTATTTGATTCAAATGAAGATATTACTAATTTTGTACAAGGAAAAATAAGAGTAAGTGGCATGGATATAGCTCGTAGATGGAGTACCAAAATCTTTGACTCTCGTATATGAGGATCAACGTTTGCATGGAAGGTCATTGTTTCACTGGCACCTTTCAGGATTGGTAGAAACAAACATATGAATTTCAGAATCAGTGTGCTAAAGAAAACTGTAAAGTCTTTAGCACAGGGGAAGATTGATAGATATTGAAATATTCTCTAAAACATACTGGTTATTCTTTAGGTACCAATTACTGACATATTGTTTTCAGAATTTTATATATTTTCTGATGAGCTGGATTTACTATTTCCCCTTTCATTAAATGTTTGTCTTTGGCGCCCTTGTGAGTACTCTTAGGGGCATTTTTATTTCAATATCTCTTGAGTTTTGAGTTGAATAAACCATTTGTTCATTCAAACAAATATATTTAGCACCTGTATTTGTAGTAGCTCCTTGTGAGGCATTCAGAAAAAAACCTAAGTACACAACTGAAGAAAATATGCTTACCTCTGTCCTAAGAGAATTATCTATGTACATATATATGACATGTGTACCTATATAGATATATACAGTCATCCCTCGGTATCCATGGGGATTGGTTCTGGCCCCTGCTGTAGATACCAAAATTCACAGATGCTCAAGTCTCCTAATATAAAAGGGCAGAGTATTGGCATATAACCTATGCACATCTGCCTATATACCTAAAGTCATCTCTAGACTACTCATTCCTAATACAATGCCTATGCATCACTTCATTTGAGTGAACTCTGCATAGTCCTCGGTGCATGGCAAATTCAAGTTTCGCTTTTTGGAACTTTGTAGAATTTTTTTCCCAAATATTTTCAATACCTGGCTGGTTGAATCCATGGGTGAAGAACCCGTGGATATGGAGGGCTGACTGTACAGTTGTATTCAATCAACTATTTGAATGTATGAAATATATTTTTGTTGGTAAGTGATGATGAATTTTCGGAAAATATTTTGTCTCCTTTAGGGATTAATTGCTGAAGAGAGAAAACATTGTTTTGCAAAAGAAGATGATCCTGAGAAATTTCGAGAAGCCCTTTTGAAATTTGAAAAATGTTTTGGTTTACCAGAGAAGGAGAAGTTAGTGACCTATTATTCATGCAGTTATTGGAAAGGACGGGTTCCTTGTCAGGGCTGGCTTTATCTTAGCACCAACTTTCTGAGCTTCTATTCTTTTTTGTTGGGATCAGAAAGTAAGTGGTTTCTATTGCTTACTATGGCCTTGAATTTGCTGTCTGACCTATCAACTCTAATGATGTTAGGTTGTAAATAAAATAATAGGATTGATATTAAAGGTAATTAAACTGTATAATAAAAGTTTATTTCATCTAGGGAAAGAACACTTTTAAGACTGGTTGCTTAACATAAAACCTTTAGAAGTATATATAGAATGCCTTGCATATCGTGGGAAGTGAGTCAGTATTAAATGATGATGATGATCTGGCATATGACTGCTTTACATTCCTTGTTATAAACTACCTACTTGCTTTAGTCTGTGTTTTAATCTGTTTTAAACACACAGTTTAAATATAGTGGCCATAGTACCTAATGACCCACATCTCACTTTGTAGCCACAAAGAAGAATCAAACAGTACTATTTATAGTATACATACAAACAGCTTTTACATTGGTAGTTATACAATTATGTAATTATATAAATAAATAGATTTAAATATCAAATCAGAATCATTTTTTTAAAATTATTTAAAATTAAATTGGGCACAGTGACTCATGCCTATAATCCTAGCACTTTGGGAGGCCAAGGCAGGAGGGTCACTTGAGCCCAGGAGTTCAAGATGAACCTGGGCAATATAGTGAGACCCTGTCTCTACAAAACAAAAAAAATCTAAATTAGCTGGGCGTGGTGGCACATGCCTGTAGTCCCAGCTACTCGGGGGGGACTACTTGGGATGTGAGGATCAATCGAGCCTGGGAGGTCAAGGCTGCAGTGAGCCATGATCACATCAACTCACTCCAGTCTGAGCAGCAGAGGGAGACTCTATCTCAAAAGAAATTATTTAAAATTAGATCTCTTCCTGGAATCACCAATTCTTGCATGTTCATGTTGATGCTTCAAATTTTTAACTAATCTGGAACTCTAAACTATTTTAGCTGTTTGTAGTATTTTTCAAGGGGTTAACTATTGTTTCAGAAGACCTGATTAATAAACATAAATCAGTATGAGAGTTTAATCATACCTGCTTATACCTCTTATTTGCAGTAAAACTCATTATCTCCTGGGATGAAGTCTCAAAACTTGAAAAGACTTCAAATGTCATACTGACAGAGAGTATTCACGTGTGTTCCCAAGGAGAGAATCACTACTTTTCAATGTTTTTGCACATTAACCAAACATACCTTCTTATGGAACAGCTGGCAAACTATGCCATTAGAAGACTTTTTGATAAGGAAACATTTGATAATGACCCAGTCCTTTATAATCCTCTACAGATCACCAAAAGGTATTCAAAGCTTAATTTTTACTTTTCAAAGTATTGTTTGACCATAAGAATGATAGTATTGCTTACCATTAAAAGTTAACTCTTCTATGTTTTATGACAGAGGTTTTTTTGGAGTTGATTGTGGGTGTGTGTGTGTTTGTGAGTTTATTCATATGCATTGCATAAATACTACCCTTCTCTCCATGAAATTTAATTGTAAGAAATAATAAAAGTTAGGTTTGAAAATTATTTCTTGAGATTCAGATAGGACTTGCCCTGGAATGCTTTTAGAAATGCAGAGATTTTTGTGTGTGTTTAGTCTAACTCTAAATTTCTCTATGAATAGTCTGGACAGTTTGGGTCTGAAATTGTTAAACATGTTATTTATTTTTTAAAATAACTTATAGAAAACTTTTTTTTAAATGAAGAGGCAAGTTCGTGGAGTCAGTGGAGCATGGACTTTAGAATGAAAGTAGAACAACCCTTAGATAAGTCATATCTCTCAGGACCTCAGTTTCCTTATCTGTCATTTCTATCTCAGAGGGCACTTATGAGAAATGAGCATGATATGTGTGAAAGCACTTTGTAAAATATAAAATATGAGGTAAATGTTAATCATTATTAGTGCCTCCCTTCAGAAGTACTTGTCTGACAGCTGTTTGCCATTATATTTGGTTTGTTGAAACTGACCAGATATCTTTTATCCTGCTGAACATTCTAAACAGTTGACTAAAATGAACATGCCAAAGGGGAAAAGGAGAGGAGAGGATCCAGAAATAGCTAGTGAAAGCAGCTTCTGGCAAGGAGGATGACGGTATAGACTATATGGGAAAGTATAAGAGGAACCTAAGCCGCAGTCCTATGGCTAGACCAGAACAAGTGACCTAGAAGGTTGTATGATCACTACACAGCCCTGATTGGGTACAGTTGTTCCTCTTGCCTATTCCTAAACCATTCCTAAAATTCATATACATAAGGATTTGTTTGTAAACCTCCCTGCTTTTCTGGAAATTAGATCAGCAAGGTAAATTTTTTACACTTCATTACCAAAATTAGGTCTCAGTACACATGATTTATAAATAGAATTCTATAAGGATTAAGAATCCTGTTTGTATTATGTTATAGGTGGGCATCTGTTTTTGTATTTCATTCCTTGACTGGCAACCATAAACATAAACTGTTTTGCCATTTTATTTCCATTAAAATATAGTCTAAAAGGCTATCAATGAGTTATTCATCACCAAATCTGTATTTAATTAAGATATAATAAATCCATTTTTGTCTGTGTGCATTTTTAGGAGAGCCCATTGAAAATTGTATATATCTACATCTTTTTTCCTAGTAAGTTAAAAAGAACAGTAATGTATTGGGACTTAGTCTCCAAATGGCTTTTTTATAAAATGGAGTATCTTTATTGCTCTGCTTATTGTTTTTACAAATATATATTACTTTTATAGTTTAAACAATACAGAAGCACAGTAATGATAGTTAAATTTAGTGTATATCCTTCTAGGCTTTTTAATGCATGAATTTAAAAATATTTGCAAAAATAGGTCTGAACATCACACATTGTTCTACAATCTGCTTTTTTTCTCCTCATATATCATGGACATCTTTCCATTCACATAAGTGGACTTTATTTTATTTAAATAAGAGTGAACCCACCAAATTACAGTTCATTTGTTTTATCAGCTTTCCCAGGTTGAAAAAAATACCATTTAACTGAGGTAAAAATTAACAGGATTGTGGTTTTCTGTTCATGTTTATCAGAAGTACTTTGAAAGACATGATGAACTACCACATATTTAAATAGTATATGCAGGAAGAATGAATTTAGTTTTAGCGCTGTTGGATTTGAATTAGAACTTGCATTATTTACTTATTATCCCAGATGGCATTGATACTTAATGCAATTGTTTTGTGTCTCTAGAAAAATTATACTATTTAAAGCAATTGCTTTTTACACAAAGGCTACATTTGTCTATCAGTTAATAAGTCCTCTGTATTTACTGACACCTATCCTGTGTCCAACATAGTGCAAGCAGTATTATTTTATCATACTTCTACTTTAGATTTTTTAAAACATTCAATTAAAATTTTACTTCACTTAATTTTTAATACTGTCTTTAATAGACTACTCTTTCCCTATAAATTTTTATGCCACAAATTTTCATTATTTTATTTTACTTGAACTGGGTAACTCGCTTGATTTTCTGGTAACCAGATAGGAACATTGTTGTCTTCCAGGATTGGTTTTAACCATAGTCACATATTATGCCTATATGATAATATAATAATAGTCTTCTAGCAAATCACCCCTTAGAGATAGTTTGAAGACCTACATGATCTCTAACTTTTGTGCATTTTAATCTACTAATAAAATGAAATTGGAAGAAAAGAACAAACAAAAGGAGTTTGCAAGAATCAGTGTATTTTTTTCTATTTCAGAATTTGTTGAAAAATACAGCATTTTTAGTGTTTAATCTGTGTGCTTCACAGTGTATGTAGATTAGTCAATACAGGCATGTGTACACCTTAGAATTCATTTCTGAGAATTCATTTGTGCCTCATCCCATTTTTTCTTTCCTACAGAGATCTGGAAAATAGAGCCCACAGTGAGCAATTTAATGCCTTTTTTAGGCTGCCCAAAGGAGAGAGTTTGAAAGAGGAACATGAATGTTTCTTATGGGTACCATTCAGTCACTTCAATACTCATGGAAAAATGTGCATCTCAGAAAATTATATCTGCTTTGCTAGCCAAGATGGCAATCAGTATAGTGTAATCATTCCACTACGAGAGGTAATGTGAATTTGGTTACATATCAGTTTTTAGTTTGAAAATGATATCTTCCACAGAGTAAAATGTCCTTTAATTCTATAAATTATTAAAACCTCAAGATGCAATATCCTTTTAGTAATTTAAAATAATTATTCTTCAGGATAAGAGTACAACCTTCTGAGATAGTCTCAGTTCCATTTAGTAAAGTCTTACAGCTCTTACTGAAAGTGAAAATTTTTAAACTTTAAAATTTAAAACCAAGATAAGCATTTAGGTTAGTGCAAAATGAAGTTTGATCATTCAAAAATGTATGACATCAATACCCAAATTTAGACTATCACTTTTGATGTACTCTGGCAGAAAAAATAACATTGACATCTTTTATGTAAGTCAGAAATAAATTGTTGGCATTTGATACTGAAGTTTTACATTTGTATTGTCATTTTTAAAGGATACATGTTAGACCTTTTTCTTCAGAAGTGAAATAACTTGCACTGAGGTTACTTGTATGATTGGTTCAACTAGTACCCAAAGTCAATTTCTTAATAAGTCATACCTATAGACCAAAACTTCTGGCCACAAAAGGGTAAGCCAAACACAATTTACTTGAAGGTGTCAACAATAAAGGAAAATTTAATTCATCTCTATGTTTTTCACCCCCTAGGTCTTAGCTATAGATAAGACAAATGATTCCAGCAAATCTGTCATAATTAGCATCAAAGGAAAAACAGCTTTTCGCTTCCATGAAGTTGAAGACTTTGAACAACTGGTGGCAAAACTCAGGCTCAGATGCGGAGCAGCTTCAGCTCAATATCATGATATTAGCACAGAGGTAATTAATTATACAGCAATCAAATCATTTTGAAAAAAAAGGTGTGTGTTTAGTGTAGCCCATTCTTCAAAAGGAATTCATAGTACCTTTCCTATTTATGTCCAGGTTTTTTTTTTTAAAGATAGAATCTAAGAAAGTATATTATCTAACTCACATCCTAAAGCAGAAGTGAGAATTAAGGACTTCATTTTTAGAAACTCATTCATTTTTAGAAACTCATACTTTATAAAATTATTATAATTTGATCTTTCTTTTACTATATTTGCTGTTTACCATATAAATATACCTTGTACTTTCACATAGTTTGGTTTTTAAGAAATCAAAATATATTTGAGAATTCAGTGAGGCCTCGAAAAAGGACTCCTCTTATTGTTGCAAAGAGATAGCAATTTTAAACCTGTCTGGATATCTTTTATTTAATATCTTGTAGGTCAGCCTTATTTACATAATCTGGCCAAAAGCAAAATAATAGTATATCTGTTTACTAGTAAAATATTAGAGAGGATAAGGAGGATTTTGATGTTTCATATGTCTCTCATGGAAATGCAGACAGGCCGAATTCAAATGAATTTTCTTTTACAATGTCCAGGAACCCCATGTTTTAATAGATTGATAAAACTTATCAAATTATAGCTATTTATATTTTAAGTAAAATTCAAAGAAAAACTAAATATGTCTTTATTGGCTATATTATTTTATTTGAATTGGAGTATAGAGCCTTTTACTGCTATCTCCAGAGTAGAGATTGAAAATAATACGCTAAGTCAATTATAATGTAGTATTGGTAAAATTAATTTTCCCTTTGATAATTAAAAAGCACAGTGAAAACATGTAATTAAATTTTTTTTCCATCTCAATTCCAGACACAGATTTTCTACATTGGCCATCAAGAGTTTTTCTTGCCCCAACTTTATTATCTCTCATTCTCTTTTAGTATGTACCCAGGATATTCCTTAGTTTGATGCAGGAATACAAGTAAAATCTGACCAGCCTTAGTAGTTTTCTCTCCCAGTGCTCCCAAATTCTTACTTATATCATGTTTTCCTTGTTCTGTTCTATTTCACATTCAGTCCATGTGTTAGCTTCAAAGCTCAACATATCTTTCTTTTTCCTTTAATTAATTTGCTTTTCCAAAACCTGGAGAGCTGTAACTGTTCCCCTTAAAACTTTCATGTGCTTTTAGTAGCTGAGTATGCTCAGTTGTCAAGAAAAGATTTTGTTTCAAAATGAGTTTACCATCTTTCCAAATATGCATCAGAATTCTACAGTTTTCTAGTTTCTCTTACTCTTTATTAGAGGTTTTAATAAATATATGTACAAAATACCAGCTAGTATAGTATCTGCTTGGAAATATGTATTTTTAAATTGCTATAATATTGTTTTCACTTAAGATTTTTATCTTATCAATGATGAAGAATATTAACCCATTTTAGTATCTGTATATATCTAGCTTTAATAATAGTACATGTAAAAAATTAGTAAAGAGAAAGCTTTTTAAACAAGAGCTAGTTCCATTTGATTTCTAAGTAACAGAAATTATAGCTATATCCTTTTATAACTACACTTATTCTGAAACAAAGAGAAAAATTGCATTCTATTTTCATAAACCTGGTGACTTTGTACAAACAGCAAGACTTTTTAATTTAAATCTCCAGGAGTCTAATTCAACAAGTCTAAATATGAATACAGGAAGTACTTTAGGAAATTTTTCCTATGAGAATGTCAAAGACATGATACAAAGAACAAATCCTACCAGAAGTAATTGAAATTATGCATGAGTATCAGTTCTATCCAAGTTTTTATATAGGTATATATTAAAATGTTCCATATTTTAATAAGTTATACTAAAATCTGGGCATATAAAGAGATTTAGTAAAATTCTAATAAACTGCTTGGAAAAATACATGAATCTTTTACTTTTATTGACACATATAATCAGGAACTATTGCTAGATAAGGTAATTTTTCAAAACTACTCAGTGAAAGAAAAATGGGCCCTCTTAGGTTAGTTTTAAGCAAAGTGACCTAAGAATGGAAAGCACTACTGAAGATCCGTTGCCTGATGCTTTTAAACTACATTATGAATGAATTGTGGAAACTATGGAATGTCAAGAAAGGTAGTAATTGAGTTCATGCCTTAAAGTTTTTAGATGGGAAAATAAGTATCTTCTACAGATTATCACAGAACATGTAAACATATAGTAACTTACTAACTATATGAAATATAGTTATTATCTTAATAAGATAATTTCATAACCAGGACTATCTTACTAAGTTTTTAAATAGAAGTAATGGGCTTCCTACATGATAATGTAGATCCAAATAATAGTTTAACCAACATGACTGATTTTTTCTTGCCTTGATAAGAATAAGGTGTTTCTTATGACTATAATATAAATTTGGAAAATGATTTTTAGCTGTGGGGGTAGATTTATTTCTAAGTTGGGAAACCAGAAACTATTGAAAATGAAATTCACACCCATTAAATTGTGGACTATGAACAGGATCCTATTTAAGATAAGCTTCTGATATTTGAGAAAAGTATTTGTTTATATTTTTTTGTTTTAATTATTGGTTTTACAGGTCAACTCTGTAACCATTTATTATACCGAGTTTAAGAAGTATTCTAATTTAAATTTACACATAAAGAAATGTTCATCTTTTCTTTGTCTTTCCTTCACTTTTAGAGCTGTATGATAATTGTAAAATCAATGTCAGAAAATAAAAATGAAACTGATTAAGAATAGCTGCTATAGAGTTAACAATCTATATTGCTTTCTAGATGTGATTGGATTTTGCTCAGGCACTAAAAGTCTGATGAGTGCCAAATTTACTTGTCATAAGTGTGAACACCCAAATGGAGAGAAATATATATTTATCTCCAAGTACATATATAAAACACCGTGGGTAAAACTTTCCACTCAAAAGAGCCAGAGCAAAAATGTTCAAAAAATTTAAGTTTAGTTCCTTGAATAATCTACTTTATTATACTCTTCAAAATTTTAAACGTTATTTTAAACTACCATCTTTGAAGGTAAGTGTTTTTTATTTTATTTTTTGTCATTTTTTAAATTTTCTGACCACCTACTGCCTGTTGATGAAGGTGAATGTTTTAACATGACTTTATGAATACTTAAGAGGTAATAATGGATAGGACTGGCATACTTGTCATCACTCTTATAAATTTATGTTTAGGGTTTCATTACTTAAGAGGTTATTTTTTTTCCCTCTGGGATACTTTTCCTGTAGTTTAGAACAATAGATAAACTGATGATTCAGTCATTCAAACTAAAGGAATGTGCTGTGCTTGAGATCCAGACTACAACCTTGAATTTTCCAACCTGTATTTGCAAAAATGTAGCTCCTCATTCAAACAGCTAAACTTAAAATATTAAGTGGTCAAGTATGTGATTTGTCAAAATAAGCATTTTTTTAAAAAAAAAAAAGAAGGGAATTGTTGCAATTTGAGACCTATACTCTCTAATCATTAATTCTTCCTTTATTGGCTTCTTCTACCTTACCCTTTTATTTACACATTGATTTGAATACTCCTCCTTACCTTTCCTTGAATCCCATCTATATTCATCTGTTCTCATGCTGCTATGATGAAATACCTGAGACTGGGTAATTTATAAAGAAAAGAGGTTTAATTGATTCACAGTTCTGTGTGGCTGGGTAGGCCTCAGGAAACTTACAATCATAGTGGAAGGTACCTCTTCAGGGGTGGCAGGAGAGAAAATGAGTGCTGAGCAAAGGGGGAAGCCCCTTATAAAACTATCATATCTCATGAGAACTCACTCACTATCATGAGAACAGCATGGAAGAAACTGCCCATGATTCAGTTATCTCCACCCAGTCCTGCCCTTGACATGTGGGGATTATTACAAGGTGAGATTTGGGTGGGGACACAGAGCCAAACCATATCATTCTACCCCTGGCCCCTCCCAGATCTCATGTCCTCACATTTCAAAACACAATCATGCCCTTCCAACAGCCCCCTAAAGTCTTAACTCATTCCAGCATTAACCCAAAGTCCAGGTCCAAAGGCTCATCTGAGATAAGGCAAGTCTCATCTGCCTATGAGCCTGTAAAATCAAAAGCAAGTTAGTTACTTCCTAGAGACAATGGAAGTACAGGCATTGGGTAAATATACTGTTCCAATTGGGAGAAATTGGCCAAAACAAAGGGGCTATAGGCCCCATACAAGTCTGAAATCCAGCGGGGCAGCCAAATCATAAAGCCCTGAAATGGTCTCCTTTGACTCCATGTCTCATATCCAGGTCACACTGATGAGAGAGATGGACTGCCACAGCCTTGGGCAGTTCCACCCCTGTAGCTTTGCAGGGTACAGTGCCCCTCCTGGCTGCTTTCACAGGCTAGTGTTGAATGCCCGCAGCTTTTCCAGGTGCATGGTGCAAGCTGTCAATGTTATCTACCATTCTGGGGTCTGAAGGATGGTGGCCCTCTTTTCATAGCTCCATTAGGCAATGCTCCAATGGGGACTTTATGTGGGGGCTCCGACCCCACATTTTCCTTCCATACTGCTCTAGCAGAGTTTCCCCCCATGAGGACTCTGCCCCTGCAGCAAACTTCTGCCTGGGCATCCAGGCATTTCCATATATATGCAATCTAGGCAGAGGTTTCCAAACCTCAGTTCTTGACTTCTGTGCACCTGTGACTTCTGTGCATCTATAGCCCAACACCACATGTAAGCCGCTAAGGCTTGGGGCTTGCACCCTCTGAAGCAATGGCCCAAACTGAACCTTGGCCTCTTTTAGCCACAGCTGAAGCTGAAGCAGTTGGGATGCAGGACACCATGTCCCAAGGCTGCATAGAGCAGGGGGGCCCTGGGCCAGGCTCATGAAACCATTTTTCCCTCCTAGGCTTCCAGGCCTGTGATGGGAGGGGCTGCCGTGAAGGTCTCTGGCATGTCCTGGAGACATCCGAATTTGGTGATTAACATTCGGCTCCTGTTGCTTACGCAAATTTCTGTGGCCAGCTTGAATTTCTCCCCAGAAAATGAGTTTTTCTTTTCCATGACATCATCAGGCTACAAGTTTTCCAAATTTTTTGCTCTGCTTCCTCTTGAACACTTTGCTGTTTAGAAATTTCTTCCACCAGATATCCTAAATCATCTCTCTCAAGTTCAAAGTTCCACAGATCTCTAGGGCAGGGGCAAAATGCCACCAGTCTCTTTGCTAAAGCTCCATTTCCCAATAAGTTCCTCATCTCCATCTGAGACCACCTCAACCTGGACTTCATTGTCCATATTACTATCAGCATTTTGGTCAAAGCCATTCAACAAGTCTATAGGAAGTTCCAAACTTTCCCACATCTTTCTGTCTTCTTCTGAGCCCTCCAAACTGTTCCAGCCTCTGCCTGTTACCCAGTTCCAAAGTTGCTTCCACATTTCTGGATATCTTTACAGCAGCACCCCACTACCTGGTACCAATTTACTATATTAGTCCGTTCTCACACTGCTATGAAGAAATACTGAAGACTCGGTAATAAAGCAAAGAGGTTTAATTGACTCACAATTCCACATGGCTGGGAAGGCCTCAGGAAACTTACTATCATGGTAGAAGGCACCTGTTCACAGGATGGAAGGAGAGAGAATGAGTACTGAGCGAAGGGGGAAGCCCCCTGTAAAACCATCAGCTCTCTTGAGAACTCATGAGAACAGCATGAGGTAAACCATCCCCCTGATTCTGTTATCTCCATCTGGTCCCATGCTTGACACATGGGGATTATTACAATTCAAGGTGAGATTTGGGTGGGGACTCAGAGCCAATCTTAATGTCCAGCCCTGCTAGGGCTTGTACTGGCTTCTTGGATTTCAAACTAAAATACCACTGGATTGGTCCACCCTAAGCTGCTACTTTTCCTCTGCCTCAGTCATG
Source organism: Macaca nemestrina (assembly GCF_043159975.1). Taxonomy (NCBI): domain Eukaryota; kingdom Metazoa; phylum Chordata; class Mammalia; order Primates; family Cercopithecidae; genus Macaca; species Macaca nemestrina. The sequence goes on along the minus strand of NC_092145.1, from coordinate 48,501,263 downwards.
GGCATTCTTTATCTTACTTAAGCTACTAAGGTTTGCTAAAGTTTAAGAGATGAAATTAGTGAGTCTTCTCTTTCTTTTCTTTTATTTTTTACCACTCCTAGTAATAACTTGCAATAGCTGGTGTAGTTATAATCCATAGAGGCCGGGTAACTGATATGTTTTAAAAGTAAAACTTTGGAGTTCATAAAGTTTTATGTGAAAAAAGAAAAGACTCAGAGTAACTAAAACAGTGTTGATGAGGACAAACAAAGTTGGAAGACTCAAGCTTTCCAATTTCAAAACTTATTATACAGCTATGGTAAATAAGACATTGTGATACTGGCATAAGGGGAGACATGTAGATCAATGTAATATAATTGAGACTCTAGAAATACATTCTCACATTTATGGTCGGTTAATTTTCAACAAGAAAGCCAAGCTAATTCCATGGGGGAAAGAACTATTTTCAACAAATGGTGCCAAAACAATGGATAGCAACATACTCCCCACCCCCCAAAAGATGTTGTACTCTTTTCTTAAAGCATACACAAAAATTAACTTAAAATGGATCAAAGACTGAAATGTAAGAGCTGAAACTATAAAACTCTCAGAGAACACATAGGAGTTAATCTTCATGATCTTGAATTAGGTGATTGTTTATAGATATGACACCAAAAGCATGTGACCCTAAAGAAAAAATAGGTAATTCGGATTACATCAAAATTAAAAACTTTTGTGCTACAAATGGTATCATCAAGAAAGTGAAAAGACAACCCACAGAATGGAGGAAGTATTTGCCAATTATACGTCTGGTAAGGGACTTCTAATTAGAATGTATGAAGAACTCTTACAACTAAATAATAAAAGGCAAACAACCCAATTTTAAAAATGGTTAAAGGATTTGAATAGACTTTTCTCCAAAGAAAATAAAGAAATGGCCAATAAGCACATTAAAAGATTTTTCATATCATTAGTCAACACAGAAATGCAAATCAAAAGCCTAACGAGATACCATTTCATACCCACTAGGGTGGCTATAATTAAAGAGACAGATAATAACTGTTGAGGAGAAAGTGAAGAATTGACACTCTCATATATTGCTGTTGGGAATGTAAAATGGTACAACCCCCCCCCCCATACTTTCTATCCTCTAATAATCATCATTCCACTCTATACTTCTATGAGCTCAACATTTTACCTCCTTCATATGAGTGAGAACATATGGTATTTATCTTTCTGTGCCTGACTTATTTCACTTAACATAATGTTCTCCATGTTCATCCATGTTGCTGCCAATGAAAATGTTTCATTCTTTTTTTGGCTGAATAGTGTTCCATTATAAAAATTTATCACATTCTCTGTATCCATTCATCTGTTCGTGGACATTTAGGTTGATTTCATATCTTGGCTATATTGAGTAGTGATGCAAGAAACATAGGGGTATAGTTTATATATTTATGCTTCTTTCACATTGCATGCCTGTATCAACACATCCTCATAAGCAATTGGTATTTTCAATGTTTTGGGTTTTAATAGGTGTGTAATGTTGTTTTAATTCACAATTACCCAGTGACATCTGATGTTGAACCTCTTTCATATGATTATTTGCCATTTATATCTTCTTTGGTGAGGTATCTATTTAGACCTTTTGCCCACTTTTTAATGGGTACTTTATTTTTTTAAACATAGTTTTAATTCTTTGAATATATTTATAATAGCTACTTTACAGTCTTTGTTTATGAAATCCAACAAGTGGGTCCCCTCAAGACACTTTCTATTGGTTGCTTTTTTAAGTTCTTATTTCTATTTTTAAGCCTGACTTCCTTGGATCACCCCCTGAATCAGTATAATTTAGTGGTTATTCAGTGATGGGTTAGATTTCCTTAAATGCCTTATGCTATCAAATATTCCACCTTTTTCTCAAGGATATCTGTGTCAAGGCATACGTCAAACTTCAGGCAATTTACACATCAGCTTTAGCTTTTCTTCCCTGCTTTCAAAGATAGCCAGAGTTGAGTGACTGGGGCCTTCTTCTGTCCCATTTCTTTCCTAGGCATGTTCACAGCCCTGTACATGTATTCATTCTTCTAGATCCCCAAGACTATGTTGCAGCCCTTCAAAATTCCATATCACATCTGGTTTTTCAGGTCTTCCTTTTAAATCTTTAGCCAGGCTCTTGTTTGCTCTAGCTGAAATCATAGCCTTGGACAGCTAGGTTGTCACCAGCCAATTGCTATTGTTTTCTATAATACCCTGGGAACAGAGTTTTTTCACCAAGCTGAGCTGTGAATAAAATCAAATGATAACAACACCCTGGGAATAGAGATTTTCCAGGGAGTTGCAAGTTTGGTCAAATATTGTCTATGCCCTAGGGATAAGGCTTTTAATGAAACTCCAAAAGATCCACTGGCTGCCATACTACTGGCTTTCATTTCTGAGCTTGGGCAGGTAGATAGAGTTAAAAGCCCCACAGACTCTTCTGGTCTTACTCAGGCTCATTAGCTTTTCTCGAATAGATGCTTTTCAGTTTATTGCGTGCCTTTGGTTAATTCCAGTGTTCTGAAGTGGTTTATTTTGAATGTTTTGCCACTATTTTGTTGCTTTTGTTGGGGAGTGTGTTCATAGAGATTCTGAGCTTACCATTCTAGAAGTCAGGTTGTTGACATATCTAATTTTGATAGGTATGTCTCTGAGATATTGCTTTAATATTTGTTATGTATATAGATTGTGGCTTATAAATGACAGTAAACATTAGAATATTTTTCTTGCAGAAACTTAAGCATGCATCTGGGATAATTGCATTCTTTCTTTTTCAGCTTGCTATTAGTTCTGAGTCTACAGAGCCATCTGATAATTTTGAGGCTCAATCTTCAACAAGTCAGAGGGAATGTGGTAAAACTGTGAACACTGAAGCCTTAATGATGGTATTTCACCCTCAGAATTTGGAGACTCTTAATTCTAAAATGGTAGGAAAACAAAATATTTAAACCTATGGGCTGAAACAGTTGGTGAAAAGTAAAAATTTTAAAAGCAGACTAGAAGGTGACACAACTGAAAATTCTTCTTTTGGGACTTGAAAAGTTTTCCAGCAGGTACTACTGTGTAACTTATTTAGTTCCACTATACACAAGGACTATTATCAGGAATGAAGATAAAAGATAAAAGTTGGACATTGGGGATTTTTACAGATACATAATAGTTGTACATATTTATTGACATTGGGTTTTATTTGCATAGATTTCTAATCCTGACATAGACGTGATTTGGGGAGACTGATGGTTTAAAGCTTTGCCTCCCAAGTATAACACTTTTACCATTTTTATATGAATTTAGCTAAGAATTAAAATAGTAAATTAAAGCTGCTGTGCTCACATGAGTTTACAAGATTTTCATGATGACAAGGATTCAGTGTTTCACCCCTGGGTGAATGCTGATTTTGGTTTTCTATGTTCTTAATTTCTGTAGATGTTGTTTCAAGGTAAAGAGAGTGGGCAAGTTATTTTACAGTTAATTTCTCACTAGATTTAGTTGTTTTGATTTTTCTGTCATTACAGTTGAAAGAAAAAATGAAGGAACAGTCATGGAAAATACTCTTTGCAGAATGTGGGCGTGGTGTTAGTATGTTTCGAACCAAAAAGACTCGAGGTCTTGTTGTAAGAGGGATTCCAGAAACCTTAAGAGGAGAACTCTGGATGCTTTTTTCAGGTATTGCATTTATTCACTTTATTTATTTAACAGATATTAACTATGCCTTTCTAGGAGTTATGCCGTAAGCTAAAGCGAAAGAATTACAAAGATGGTTAGTACAAAGTCTTACTCATCTTGAGTTCAGACTAGTCAAAGAGAGAAAGGTAAGTAGTTACCTATAACTTACCTATCTATCCACACATCCAGCATCTGAGCAGATTAGTTTATTAGGCAAGATATGTATAATGGGGGAATCTTTATCTCTAGTGTCAACAGTCAGTTAAGGGGGAAAAAAGCTCATGAAAATGGTATTCTGTTGGATAAAATTAGTAGCTTGACATAGATTCTAGTGTAAAGCTCTTCTGTTTGTGCTCAGGAATCACTTAAGCATAAGGCTAAATATCAAGGTAATGGAATGAAATCCAATTCTTTATGTATATATGAAATAATAGCTTAATTTTATCCCTCTTCTGTTGTATGTTAATGTAATAATCTTCACAGGTGCTGTTAATGACATGGCTACTAATCCTGGCTATTATGCTGAAGTAGTTGAGCAGTCCTTAGGGACCTGCAACTTGGCTACTGAAGAAATTGAACGTGATTTACGTCGCTCTCTGCCTGAGCACCCAGCCTTTCAGAGTGACACTGGCATATCTGCACTGAGAAGGGTACTCACTGCTTATGCATACAGGAATCCCAAAATTGGATACTGCCAGGTATGACTTAACTATGAGCCCAAGTGTATGTGTATGTTCCAAATAAAATCACATCAAATCCAACTCCACTAATTTGGAAGTGATGATTATAAGGAAAGAGATTGGGGTGAGATAGATAGAGGATAGTATTAATTTAAGTAGGATGGTAGTGGGAATACTTAGGAGAATTGATATTTCATTATTTTTCTTTTTCAGTTAACAAATGTTTATTGAACTTCTGCTCTATAAAAGATACTCTGCTAGGAACTTAAGGCTATATAAAGAAAGATGTATCAGATAAGGGTCCTCCCTTAAAAGTATGTAGACCAGGAGATGTTAAAGCATATTCATTAAGAAACAAAAATCAAGTGAGAAAAACTGTTAGAGAAATAGAAAGTCCTGTCATGATTTATAATTAGGAGAAACTATTTTTCATCTGGAGGCGTCAGAGAAGGCTTCGTGGAAAAGGTAGCATTTGCAGGTCTTAAAAATTGGTGAATTTTGGACATATGGAAATAGAATGAAAAGAACATGCCAGGTGAGGGAATCCATGTAACCAAACACAGGTAGGTGTAAACCTAAAGTTTATATAGGACCATGTTTGTTTAGTTTGATAGAAACATAGGGTGGATGAAGTGAAGTAGTTGGAGACACAAATCAATAAGGTAGATTGGGATAGAGCTGGAGTTTGAATTTTATTTTACAGGCAGTGGAGGAATCATTGGAAAACAAATTGTTTAGGAGCACACCATCAATTAGGGTAGGCTAGACTGCTAACACAAACACAGATAATAGATGAAACAGTATAATTTTATTTCTTGAAGGAATAAACAAAGGAGATTTACTCTTCAGGTCAGAAGGCAGCTCTCCTCCATGAGATTATTCAGGAACTTAGACTGTAGGCTGACAGCAGACTGTCATTTTCAAAACAGAGCTTCCCGAGTACACTTTCATCACCATTAGCACTCACAAGAACAGGGAAAGAGCATGGAGAAACAACTAAAAGATTTTCGGGCTAGGCTTGAAAGGGGCAGATACCACTTCATGCACATTCTATTGGATAATTGTAGTCACGTGGATACACCTATTCACAAGGCAGTCTGTAGAGTATAGTGTGGCTGAACAGACATGTGCAGCTACTATGGAAAAAGAGGAGATTAGAATGTCATGGATAGATAGCACTCTGTGCCATACATTTATTTATAATGGGTTGAATACCTGTAATTGTTGCATGCCAATACTACCTATCCACTGTAACTTGTCGATATATATATATTTTTTTTTTGAAAAACTGTTTAAGTGAATGGAACATCTAAATGGCAAGGATTTTTAGCATATTTTAGGATCTCTGAAAGGTACAAAAGAAGTATAATGCTTCTTTTCTCAAAGAGCTTATACTCACAGACCCTGTGATACTGTCTGTAAGCAGTAGTTTAGAGATAGCTTCAAAATAGGCAGCACTTAATATTGACTTCTAAAAGATGAGAGCAAAGTTAGAAACATGGCGGGCAGGAGGAAAGTTATTCGGGGTTAAAGTATGAGTGATACCATTCAGGTGAGAATAAGCCTGCCTTGGGAGATAAGATTCACTAGGTTCACATTGGAATAAAAAAGTAAATTTGTATGGGACAAGATCATGAAGAATCTTCAAAGCCTGGGAAAACAGTTTAAACTTAATATGGTAAACAGATTTTGTTGGTTTTGATCAAAAACCTACGTGAGATACATGGCTGGCTAGCTTGCTCACTCTATCTATCTATCTATCTATCTATCTATCTATCTATCTATCTATCCTATCTAATCTTATCATCTGTATCTATCTAATGTTGATATATAATTGATTTACCACAAATGTCACCCCTTTAGTGGTCTCTAATATATTCACAAAGTTGTGCAAACCTTCACCATTATCTAATTCCAGAACATTTTCATCACCCTAAAAAGAAGCCCCATATCCATTAGCAGTTACTCCCCATTTCTCCTACTACCAACCCAAGCAATTGCTAACCTACTTTCTAGCTCTATGAATATGCCTATTGTGCACATTTTATATAAATTGAGTGATACAATATGTGATCTTTTGTGCCTGCCTTCTTTTACTTAGCATATCATTTTCAAAGTTCATCCATGTTGTAGCATGTATCAGGATTTCTTTCTTATGATTTAATAATACTCCATTATATGGATACATACCACATTTTGTGTATTCAACATTGATAGTTATTTGAGATATTTTCTTGTTTCAGCTGTTGTGAATAATGCTGCTATGAATATTCATGTACAAGTTTTTGTATGGACATTGCTTTTTATTCTTGTGGGTAAATACCTTGAAGTGAAATTTCTGGGTTATGTGATAACTGTCTGTTTAACATTTTGGTGCACTGTCAAACTATTTTCCGAAGAGACTGTACCATTTTATATTCCCTCCAGCAATGTATGAGGGTTTTATTTTTTCTTTGTCTTTATTTTATTTTATTTTTTTACCAAATCTCCCCTTCATTCTATATACAAGGATTCTAATTTCTGTGCATCCTTGACAACACTTCTTGTCTTTTCTTTTTGATTGCAGCCATCCCAGTGAACGTGAAGTGGTGCCTTGGCACTCTTGTTAAAAATCAGTTGACCATAAATGTTAGAGTTTATTTCTGGACTCTCAATTCTATTCCATTGATTTGTACGTCTACCCTTATGCCAGTGTCACATTGTCTTGATTACTGCATCTGTGTAGAAAGTTGTCAATCAGGAAGTGTGAGTTCTTTAACTTTGTTCTTTTCTAAGATTGTTTTGGCTCTTTTGGTTCCTTGTATTTCCATACAAATTTTAGGATCAACTTGTCAATCTCTGCAAACAAGAAAAAAAAGCCGCTGGGATTTTGGTAGTCATCGTATTGAATCTGTAGATCAATTTGGGGAGTATTTCATATTAACAATGTTAACTCTTCCAGCCCATAAAGACGTCTTTCCTTTTCATTTATTTAATTATTCTTTAATTTGTTTCATCCAAAGATGTTTTATAGTTTTCAGTGTTCAAGGCTTGCACTTCCTTTGTTAATTTTATTTATAAGTATTTTAATTTTTTATTATAGTAAATTGAATCGTTTTCTTGATTTCATGGTTTGATCGTTCGTTGCCTGCATATAGAAATACAACTGATGGCTGATCTGGTGTCCTGTAAGTTTGCTGAGCTTATTTACTAGTTCTAGTAGATTTTTTTGTGGATTCCTTAGGATTTTCTATATACAAAATCATGGCATCTAAATAGTGTTACTTTTAATTCTCCTATTCCAGTATGGATGTCTCTTTTTCCCTTTTTCTTGCCTAATTGACCTGGCTAGAACCTTTGGTACAGTGTTGAATAGAAGTGGCAAGAATGCATGTCCCTGTCTTGTTATTTATCTTAAGGGGAGTAATCAGTCTTTCACCATAAAGTATGATGTTAACTGTGGGGTTTTTGTAGATCATCTTTATCAGGTTGCAGAAGTTCTCTTATATGGCTAGTTTGTTGAGTGTTTTTATCATGAAAGAGTATTGATTTTGTCAAATGATTTTTCTGTGTCAATTGAGATGATCATGTGATTTTTTCCTATATTTATATATATGTATGGGAAAAACATATATATATGTTTATATATATACATATGGAAAAAATATATGTGTGTGTATATATATGGAAAAAACATATACAGATTTTTATATGTTGAATCACTTTTGCATTCCCAGAATAAATCCCACTTAGCCTTTTGGGATCCTTTTTATATGTTCTTAAGTTCAGCTTGGTAGCATGTTGTTGAGGATTTTTATGTTTTTATTTGTAAGATATATTGATATATAGTTTTCTTGTGATGTCTTTGTCTAGTTTGGGTGTCTGGGTTTCTTAGAATGAGTTGGATAGCATTTCCTCCTCTCCTATTTTTTGAAGAGTTTGTGAAGAATTGGTGGTAATTATTCTCTAAATGTTTGGTAGAATTTGCCAGTGAAGCCATCTGTTCTTAGAGTTTGCTTTGTGGAAAGTTTTTTCGTTACTAAGTCAATCTCTTTATTTATTATAGGTCTGTTTCACCTTTCCCATTTTAGTTTCAGTAGTTTGTGGGTTTTTTTAGAAATTTGTCCATTTTATCTAGATTATCTAATTTGTTGGCATATAATTTTTCATCATAATCACTTATAATCTTTTTTACTTCTATAAGGTTGATAGTTCTCTATTTCCTGATTAGAATAATTTGAGTCCCCCTTCTCACTCACACTCTTGCACACCCTCACTTTCACACTCTTGATCTCTCACACTATCTCGTTCTTGTTCTTTTTTTTGAAAATTTTTTTAGTTAGGCTACCTAAAGATATTTCTATGTTTTTTATCCTTTTTGTCTTTTTTAATCTTTTCAAAGAACCAACTTTTGCTTTTGTTGATTTTTCTCTATTTCTGATCTTTATCACTTTCTGCTTGCACAAAGCTGGAAGATTAACCGGAGATAAGAGCTTAGGTCTTTTCTGTTCTTTCCTAAGCATACATACAGCTATGAGTATACATAAAGCCATATGCATGTAGTTGGCCTTCTGAGTTCCCAGGAATATGTCACAGTTTTTCAAAGCCCCCACTTTTCTTTTAACATTTTGTTAGCATATTGTTTGGCCCAACTGCTATCCACTGCCTTGGATAGCCACATGTTCAACAACTGCCTCTGATTGTTTTCAACAAACACCGCTGGGGAAAAGGCTGTTTACACCAGAGGAGCTCTGTGTCAAGTCCAATAAGGACAGCCTTGTGAGAAGAGTCTTCCAGGGAACCACCAGACAAGTCAAATAATAACAGTTACTCGGTAATGGGGCTTTGCTGCAGTTCCAACCCCATTCTGTTACATTCAGTGGCTACTAGGTACTGGTTTCTACTGTAATTGCTAGATGCTGGTTTCTTTCTTTCTTTTTTTCTCTCTCTCGCTCTCTCTTTTTTTTTTTTTTTTATGATAGAGTCTCGCTCTGTTGCCCAGGCTGGAGTGCAGTGGCACGATCTCAGCTCACTGCAACTTCCACCTCCTGGGTTCAAGCAATTCTCCTGTCTCAGCCTTATGAGTAGCTGGGATTACAGGTGTGCACCACCATGCCCCACTGTTTTGTGTGTGTGTGTGTGTGTGTGTGTGTGTATTTTTAGTAGAGACAGGGTTTCACCATGTCAGCCAGGCTGGTTATGAACTCCTGACCTCAAGTGATCTGCCCACCTCAGCCTCCCAAAGTGCTAGGATTACAGGCGTGAGCCACCACACCCGGCCTAGATGTTGGTTTTTAAGGCTACTGTGAAACTGGGGAGGGGGGTGGGAATAGGGCAATTTAAAATGCCACAAAGCTTACTGGTTTTACTGAGATTTAGCCATTTTCTTAAATAAATGCTATGTGAATTGCTGTAAGCTATTGGTTAATTTCCAGAGTTCTAAAGTTGATTCCGATGACTTTTGTCAGTGTTCTTGTTGCTTTTATAGAGGAGAACATTTTTAGAAGTTCTTACTCTGCCATTTTTACTACATCCCCTCCCAGTATGGCTTCTTGCATGGGAAAATGATTCAGTAAAAACTAAGCTTGACATCAAACAGTGTACTAGATTTGGCAAGAAATTGACATAATTAATATACAAATCTATATGAAAGGTATCAAAGTATAAAAATAAGCAATGGACATGAAAGGATTAATCACCAAAGAGAAAATACAGGTTGATGTTAAAGTCTGAAAAAGAAAGTGCAACCTCAAAGAAATTAAAATTAAAACAATGAGATACCATTTTTCACTATCAAATCAATAAAGATGATTATAGTTATTACGATTCACAATATTGGCAAAGATGCAGTGAAATAAACGTTTAAACACTATTGGTCAGAAATATAAATTGGTATTTTCTTTCAGGAATTTAATTTGGCAATAATATGAAGTCTTTTAAAAATACCATGTGACCAAACAATTTCATTTCTAGGTATCTTTCCTGAGAAAAAAAGTATAGTTGGATGAAAATTTATATGAAAAAGATAACCACTGCAGCATTATATGTAATAGCAAAAAATTGGAATTAACCTAAATGTCCAACAATAATAGAATGGTTAAATAATTTATATTATATCCACCTTAGATTTTTTTAGTCATTAAAAATACTGTTTTAGAAAAATATTTAATGGCATTGAATATTACTATATAGTGCTAAGTGAAAAAATAAAGATTTAGTACATAAATTTTAGGAGAAAAAGGAGGAAAAACTGCAGAAAAATGTATCAACTTAACAGTTTATTTCTGGGTACATAGGATACAAGAGGTTTTATTTTCTCATTTATACTTTTCCATTCTCTCCAAATTCTATCCATTAAGGATTTATTACCTTTATAACAAGGGATGTGGCAATGTATATAAAAGTAATGATCTGACATTTGTGTGCAAGATAGGTAAGAAGCAGCAGCAAGTTAGAGTGGTAGTGGGAATGGGAAGGAAAAAGCAAATCTGAAAGACATTTTATAAGAAGAAACTCTAGGATGCGAAACAGATGCAGCAGATAGAGAGTTTTCAGCATAATCAAAACTAGGATAGATAAGAAGAATCCTACTTGATAGGGGAAAGAAGAGTTCAGTTTTGGACAAAATTGAGGATGATTCATATCTGAGGGCTGTTTCTTTATAGGTAGTTGGAAATACAGATGAAGTTCATTTTCTTTCATTTTAGTATGTCTTTGAAAATTATGTAGGCTTTTTTCAGATTAGTGATAATTAAGGTTTTTCACTCTTTGAAATTAGAGAGGTTTTACTTATAGTATTCTGTATTTATTATATTACTGCTTCACTTTTCTTGAATGTTACTTTATAAAATAACTGATTATCAAATGTTAGCCTGACTTCACCTTGTTTTGCCTTGGACTGGCTCAGAGTTCTCATGTTTCCACTGTTATTACATTATTATTACTCTCAGTTATTCTTGTTGCTGTCAAAAACTATTATGTTTGAAAAAGTATAATGATTACCTGAGAAATATTTGCTTTTTAATACTGTTTTCTGTGAATTTTAGGCAATGAATATTTTGACTTCAGTGCTGCTTCTATATGCAAAAGAGGAAGAAGCTTTTTGGCTTCTGGTTGCTGTATGTGAACGAATGTTGCCTGATTATTTTAATCGTCGAATTATTGGTAAAAGAAAAACCACACACACATATGCATACACACACGGAGATGTACATTTCTTTTCTAAACAATTCTAGTGTCTCTTGTCTAATTACTAATAAAATAGAAGGACTGATGAATTCAGTTGTGGTATAAAATGCAAGCAATATCAAAATGTCACATTCACTGACATTCTCAAAAGAAGAGCTTTTTGTACTGAATGTATAGTCAGAAAGATTGTTTAATATGTTGCCTTTTAAAATAAAATACCTGGTCTGTTTCTTAACAAAAAAGGAAACATTAAGTTCATAAGCTCTATATTGCTAAAACAATGGCGATCTCAAGTATCCAGAGCTACTGGTGAATTTTTGCAGTTTCTTGATGGGAGGGAGATTTCAATCAGCTTAAAATCTCCACATTTGTATGAATTATATAGATAATTTGCAAGATTTCAAAGAAGGATGAAGTTCTTAGTTTGTTAATTGTATATATTTTTTTAATTTTAATTTTTTTTTTTTTTTTTTTTTTTTTTTTTTTTTTGAGATGGAGTCTTCCTCTGTCACCCAGGCTGGAGTGCAGTGGCACCATCTTGGCTCACTGCAAGCTCTGCCTCCCAGGTTCACACCATTCTTCTGCCTCAGCCTCCCAAGTAGCTGGGACTACAGGTGCCCGCCACCACGCCTGGCTAAAATTTTTTTTTTTTTTTTAAGTAGAGATGGGGTTTCACCATGTTAGCCGGGATGGTCTCAATCTCCTGACCTCGTGATCTGCCCGCCTCAGCCTCCCAAAGTGCTGGGATTACAAATGTGAGCCACCGTGCCTGGCCAATATTTTCTTTAGTCATCAAATATTTACAGATCTGTGACCCCTCACCTTAAAACTTATGGATGGTCTCTTCTTTGTACCGTAATAGGCTTTCAGGATTGTGGTTAGGTCATTGATTGTACTGTCTTTCATTATAATTATTTCTGTATTTATCTTGAGTTGTGCTAGCTATTAAACTCCCTGAACATGAGACTATTTCATTAATTGGTATAGCTCTTATAATAACTAGTACAGGTCTCTGCATATAATAAAGACTCAATAAATAACTCCAAGTGATTTGAATTGTGTTTCTGAAGTACATGACACTACTAGCAGTTAGATGTATAAAATACAGAAAAGGTTCTGAAAGAGTTCATAATTTAAGGAAGAAAAATGAGATACATCAGCATGCTAATAGAAGTGGGGAGGTATGGAAACAAGTCCTTTTGAAAAATGTTTATTTTTAAACTTCTTTTGATACTCTCTAGGTGCCTTGGTGGATCAGGCAGTCTTTGAAGAACTTATCAGGGATCACCTTCCTCAGCTGACAGAACACATGACTGATATGACATTCTTTTCCTCAGTTTCTCTCTCTTGGTTTCTCACACTTTTTATTAGTGTGCTACCTATTGAAAGTGCAGTGAATGTGGTGGACTGTTTCTTCTATGATGGAATAAAGGCCATTTTGCAACTGGGATTGGCAATACTTGACTATAATTTAGACAAACTGCTGACTTGTAAAGATGATGCTGAAGCTGTGACAGCTTTGAACAGGTATTGTAAGAACCATGACATTTAAATCTGAAGGAAATTTGAGAGATGATGTTGTTCAATCCCCATGTTTTACAGAGGAAACTGAGCCCTAGAAATTTCAATTTGCCTGACATTACAAAGCCACTTGAATGAAACAGCTATGCCTAAAGTCCAGTCCTCTATCTCCAGAAAAAATACAGCAAGAATAAATCACTTTGAAGTGAACTACTAAATTATGTACACATTTACACTAATATTGTTGATTCAGTATGCTAGGACTTTCATATTCCCAGTTTGAGCTATAAAGTGTCTATGTAGAAGTAGTTCGAGCAGGAAAAGGGTAGTTGATAATGTTAAATATCCAGTGGTTGGGAAGTTATTCTGGTTTCTATGTGGTTGCAGGTGGGTTGAACTTTATTTTCCTAGTAACTTTTGTATGGATGCTATTTTGTATTGGAGCACATGTGTTGTATGTGTGTGTATGTGTGTATGCTAAATGAATAAATATTTGAATGGGCAACTATCGTAATGCCACATGAAATCCCATTATATACAGAATAAAATACAAACATCTTACTCTGGCATTCAGAACTCTGTGGTAAGGGCTCAGTTTACCTTTCTTCACTTATTTTCCCCTATACACTTCTACATACCCTATATTCCACTCTTACTGGGCTATGTGGTATTTGCCAATTACTCTGTGAGTCTGTTTGCTTCCTTCAAAACCCCAAATGATTCCTTCACTATCCCATTTCCCTCACCCATGCCCTCCTAACGCTCAACCATCTTCAAACTCCACTTCTTGACCGGGCGCGGTGGCTCACGCCTGTAATCCCAGCACTTTGGGAGGCCGAGGCAGGCAGATCACCTGAGGTCAAGAGTTCAAGACCAGCCTGGCCAACATGGCAAAACCCCATCTCGACTAAAAATACAAAAATTAGCCAGGCATGTTGATGGGTACCTGTAATCCCAGCTACTTGGGAGGCCGAGGCAGGAGAATCATTTGAAATCAGGAAGCGGAGGTTGCAGTGAGCCAAGATTGCGCCATTGCATTCCAGCCTGGGTGACAGAGCCAGACTCCATCTCAAACACAAAAAACAAGCTTCACTTCTTCATGAGACCTTCTCTTGTCCTTTCAGTTGAAAGTAACCTCTACCTAGGGAGAAATTAGGTGTCATTTCTCTGCTTTAATAATGGTAGTTCCACTAATTATTGTATTACTATCACTTTTCAATAGGTTCTTTGACAATGTCACTAATAAGGATAGTCCATTGCCTTCAAATGTTCAGCAGGGTTCAAATGTGAGTGATGAAAAAACCAGTCATACTAGAGTGGATATTACAGATTTGATTAGAGAATCAAATGAGGTAAGTTTTTTCATTCCATAAATATATTACCTAGCATATTTAAAATGATTGAACTATGGTATGTCTCTAGTGGTATATTAAGTGTAAGATAATAATGCAAGTAGACATACAACTTAAAATCCAACTTAACTTTTAAAATGAGTTTTGTGAACTGTTCCTAGGTTGTGTAACCTCCTCTGCCTCAATTTGTTTTTCATTAAATGAAATTAAATTCACTTGCTTTCACAAATAATGACTACTTTAAACATCTATCTCTGTATCAAAAGGTGAATTATTCTCATTATTATTATTCACTTCTTAGAGATTACGAATTTTACCCATATTTTTGTACTTAGTCTATGTACATAGTAGATGGAATTCTCTCCAGTGAATATATTTAAAAACTGAACGTGGGAGGTGAAAATTTGCAAAATCATTGAATAAGTCAGGAAATTACCTAGAAATAGAATCAAGGCCTCCAAGAATTGAGTCTGATAAAACTGAATTGTAAAAGAAGAAGTGGATGTTTATTATGAATGAATATCTACTGAAATCATATCTCTTGCAGAAATATGGTAATATTCGCTATGAAGATATACACAGTATGCGCTGTCGAAATAGGTTGTATGTGATACAGACCCTAGAGGAAACAACAAAACAGAATGTGGTAAGTATGCAACCAATGGGGAAAAACCAGTTGGAGTAATTTTTTTCTTTAACTTTCTTTAGAAATTATCATTCTGGGCAAATAAAAAGGACTAAACTTTTGAGCTAGATCCTTGCCAAGGTTTAGCCTATGGTAAATTATTTTTTAGAGAAAATAAATTATTTTCTTCAGGTTGAATTATGTTGCCTTCTCCAACATGTTTTGTACTATTTGACCTTCAAGACCACTGAGACAGGGTCTCGCTCTGTTGCCTTGGCTGGAATGCAGCGGCATGATCATGGCTCACTGTAGCCTCTACCTCCTGGGCTCAAAAACTCCTTCTTCCTCAGCCTACTGAGGAGCTGGGACTGCATGCACACACCACCATGCCTGGCTGATTTTTTAAATTTTGTTGTAGAGATAGGGTCTCAGTGTGTTTCTCAGGCTGTCTCAAACCCATGGGCTCAAGAGATCCTCCTCACCTAGGCCTCCCAAAGTGTTGGGATTACAGGCATGAGCTACCACACCTAGCCTGCAGCTCAGTGTTGAATGCTATCATGTTGGCATTTAAGCATAACATATTTGTGATGTGCTGCATCAGTAAGAACAGCTGATCTACACAGTAGTCAGTGCTCCAATGAATATTATTATCCTTGGATACCTAAAGTAAATACTATGTTTTAAATACTTGTCATTTTAATATTTGGATGGCTCCATAAGCAGCTGTTAATATTGGTTGCCTTTGGTGAATCGGATTAATAGATTGCTGGTCAGAAGGAGGAGAGTTTTACTTTGCTGTTTATATTCTTCTGTACTGTTTGAGCTTTTATCATGGCCATGTGTTGTCTTGTAAACCTACTTGCTTAAAGGCCAAGGTCCTCAGAGACACAAATCTGGGAAGACTAACATTTCTGAAGATTCCAGGTTTAGATTTCAATTGAATAATTCAGTGAGGTTACTGTGACATGGTTAGCATAGGGCCCCTTGTTTTAGTTTTTATATGTTAGCATTTTTTTTTTAATTTACTGAAGTAATACATGCTCACTGTAAATAATTTAAGCATTACATCAATGTAAAAAGTAGATTCCCCACCCCAGAAGTAAACATCTTAAAATAATTTGGCATATATCCTTTCAGATCTTTTCTCTAGGTGTCTGCACACATACATGTGTATTGGAAGGATATAGTTTTTGAAATGAGATCATACTAGTCACTTTGCTCTGCAACTTTTTTCATTCAAAAATAGATCATGGTTATTGAATATCAGTAAATATAGATCTACCTCACTCTTCCTAATGCATTGAATAGTGTACCATAATATGGATATGCTATAATTTACTCATTGTTGATGTACATTTAATATGTATCCCTTTTTTGCTCTTACAAATAATACTGTATGTAAACATTCTTGTATATATATTCTTTGCAAGATAGATATCTGGAAGTGGAAGCTGGGTAAAAGGGTATGCCCATTTAAAATTTGACAGGTCCCTGCCAAATTATGCTTCAAAAGATTTTGCCAAATTGTAATCCCACCAGCAGCCTGTAAGAATGTCCCTTTCCCCACATTCTCACTAACACCAGATATTTAAAATCTTGAATTTGTTGGCCAGGCATGGTGGCACACACTCATAGTCCCAACTGCTCAGGAAGCTGAGATGGGAGGATCACCTTGAGCCTGGGAGTTCCAGGGTACATTGAGCTATAATCATGCCACTGCACTCCAGCCTAGGCAACAGAGCCAGACCTTGTCTCTAAAGCAAACAAAACAACATCTTTAATTTGTGCCAATGTGATAGATCAAATATCACTTTTCATTTAAGGTTTCAATTCACTGATCACATATGTTTATTAGCCTTTTTAATTTAGTCTCTTAATTGCCTATTCATAGCCTTTGCCTATTTTTCTATGAGATTGTCTTAAGTATTGATTTGTAGGAGCTCTTTTGACTATTAGTAGTACTAGTTCTTTGTCAGCTATATTTGTGGCCTAATATTTCCTCCTAGTCTTATTATTTCTTTCATTATCTTTATAATGTCTTTCAGATTATACAAGTTACAAATTTTCATGAAGTCTTTCTCTTTTTTATTACATGGTATCTGGGTTTCATATCAAACTTAGCAAGCTTTCCCTATTTAAAATTACATAAATTATAAAAATATTTTTTCATATTGGCTTATAGTACTGGTATTGCTTTTTTAACATTTAGAACATTAATACACCTAGAGCATATTTTTGTTTATTATGTAATATTATGTTTTTTCCAACTGAAATCACTTATTTTGTAAAAACCAATTATTAAATAGTTTATTTAACTCACAGTACTCTACTTTTTTCATATGCTAAATTCTTACGTACATACCTGGGCTTTATTTCTGGACTTTCTTTTTTTGTTACTACAACAGTACCACACTGTTTCAGTTACTGTAGTTTGTCTATTTTGAAATCTGTTAAGGCTTTTATTCATTGTAACAATCTGTCTTTTTAAATGTTCTTTAGTAAGCATTTTTAGTTTTCACCATGTAGGTCTTACACATTTCTTTTGGGTTTATTCTACCCCTATATATTTTGTGGTTTTGCTGCTAGTATGAATGAGATCATTTTTCCTTTACATTGCCTAATTGTTTATTGGCTGTGTGTGTAAAAGTTATTGATTTGGGTATGTTGCTTTTCTAAGTGGTTGCATTATTGACTCTCATTAATTGTACTATTTTTTTTAGTTGACCTCGAATTTTCTGAATAGACAAGCATGTCATTTCCAGTCTTAGAATTTTGACCCTTCCTAACATTTATACCTCTTTTCTTTTTTCTGTGTTATTGCATTAGGTAGGATCTTCAGAGAATTATTGAATAATAGCAGTAGAAGCAGGCTTCCTTGTTTTTTTGTTTTGTTTGGTTTTTGGTTTTTGTTTTTGTTTTTTTTTTTTTTTTTTTGAGAATGAGTCTCACTCTGTCACCCAGGCTGGAGTACAGTGGCACAATCTCGGCTCACTGCAACCTCCACCTCCTGAGTTCAAGCAATTCTGCCTCAGCCTCCCTAGTAGCTGGGATTACAGGTGCCTGCCACCATGCCCAGCTAATTTTTGTATTTTTAGTAGAGATGGGATTTCACCATGTTGACTAGGCTGGTCTCAAACTCTTGAGCTCAAGTGATTCACCCACCTCGGCCTCCCCAAGTGCTGGGTTTGCAGGCATGAGCCACCACACCCAGCTGCATGTTTTTTATATAGGTAAATTATGTGTCACAGGGTTTCATGTACAGATTATCTCATCACACAGGTAATAAGAATGGTACTCAATAGGTAGTTTTATGATCTTCACCCTTCTCCTACCCTCCATACTCATGTAGGCCCCTGTGTCTATCGTTCACCTCTTTGTGTCCATGTGTACTCAATGTTTAGCTCCCACTTATAAGTGAGAACATGCAGTATTTGGTTTTCTTTTCCTCTGTTAGTTCACTTAGTATAACGATCTACAGCTCCATCCATGTTGCTCCAGAGAACATAATATTATTCTTTTATATGGCTGCATAATATTCCATGGTATATATTGACAACATTTTATTTATCCAGTCTACCATTGATGGGCATCTAAGTTGATTCCATGTCTTTGCTATTGCGAATGATGCTGTGACATACATACATATGCATGTGTCTTTATGGTAGAATAATTTATACTCCTTTAGGTATATGACCAGTAATGGAATTTCTGAGTTGAATGGTAGTTCTCTGTTATTTGTGGTATCTTCAAACTGCTTTCCACAGTGGCTAACTTAACTTACATTTCCACCAGTAGTGTATAAGCATTCCCTTTACTCCACAACCTCACCAGCATCTTGTTATTTTTTTGATTTTTTAATAATCACCTTTCTGATTGTGTGAGATGGTATCCCATTGTGATTTTGATTTGCATTTCTCTAATGATTAGTGATGTTGAGCATTTTTTCATACGCTTGTTGGCTGCATGTAGGTCTTCTTTTGAAAAGTGTCTGTTCATGACCTTTGCCCACTTTTTTGTGGAGTTGTTTGATTTTTGGTTTTATTTATTTATTTATTTATTATTTATTTTTGACAGAGTCTTGTTCTGTCTCCGAGGCTGAAGTGCAGTGGCAAGATCTTGGCTCACTGCAAGCACCACATCCCGGGTTTACGCCATTCTCCTGCCTCAGCCTCCCGAGCAGCTGGGACTACAGGCATGTGCCACCACGCCCGGCTGATTTTTTGTAGTTTTAGTAGAGACAGAGTTTCACTGTGTTAGCCAGGATGGTCTCAATCTCCTGACCTCGTGATCCACCCGCCTCAGCCTCCCAAAGTGCTGGGATTACAGGCGTGAGCCACCACGCCTGGCCTGGTTTTTAATTTTTTAAGTTCCTATGGATTCTGGATATTAGACCTTTGTCAGATGCATAGTTTGCAAATATTTTCTCCCATTCTGTAGGTTGTCTGTTTACTCTGTTGCTAGTTTCTTTTGCTGTGCAGAAGCTCTTTAGTTTAATTAGTCCCATTTGTCAAATTTTATTTTTGTTGCAATTGCTTTTGGCATCTTTGTTGTGAAATCTTTGCCACCGCCTATGTCTAGAATGGTACTCCCTAGGTTTTCTTCAAGGCTTTTTACAGTTATACATTTTACATTTAAGTCTTTAATCCATCTTGAGTTGATTTTTGTATATGGTGAAAGGTAGGGATCTAGTTTCAATCTTCTACATATGGTTAGCCAGTTATCCCAGCACCATTTATTGAATAGGTGTCCTTTCCCCATTGCTTGTTATTGTTGACCTTGTTAAAGATCAGATGGTTGTAGGTGTGCAGCTTTATTTCTGGGCACTTCATTCTGTTCCATTAGACTATATGTGTTTTTGTACCTGTACCATGCTGTTTTGGTTACTGTAGCCTTGTAGTATAGTTTGAAGGTGAATAACGTGATGCCTCTAGCTTTGTTCATTTTGCTTAGTATTGCTTTGGCTATTTGGGCTCCTTTCTGGTTCCATATGAATTTTCTGTAATCGTTTTTTCTAATTCTGTGAAGAATGTCATTGGTAGTTTGATAGGAATAGCATGGAATCTGTAAATTGATTTGGTTGGTATGGCCTTTTTAACAATATTGATTCTTCCTATCCATGAGCATGGAATATTTTTCATTAGCTTGTGTCACCTCTGATTTCTTTGAGCAATGTTTTGTAATTCCCATTGTAGAGACCTTTCACCTCCATGGTTATTGTATTCCTAGGTATTTTATTCTTTTTTTGGCTATTGTGAGTAGGACTGAGTTCTTGATTTGGCTCTCAGCTTGGACAATGTTGGTACATAGAAATGCTACTGATTTTTGTATATTGATTTTTGTATTCTGAAACTTTGCCAAAGTTGTTTACTAAATCTAGGAGCTTTCGGGCTGAGACTATGGGGTTTTCTACATATAGAATCATATCATCTGCAAATAGAAATAGTTTGACTTCCTCTCTTCCTATTTGGATGCCTTTTATTTCTTTCTCTTGTTCTGGCTAGGACCGTCCATACTATGTTGAACCAGAGTGGTAAGAGGGGGCATCCTTGTCTTCTGGTTCTCAAGGGGAATGCTTCCAGCTTTTACCCATTCAGTATGATTTTGGTTGTGGATTTGTCATAAATGACTCTTATTATTTTGAAATATAGTTCTTCAATGCCTAGTTTGTTGAGGCTTTTTAACATGAAGGGATGTTGAATCTTATTGAAAGCTTTTTCTGCATCTATTGAGATGATCGTGTGGTTCTTAGTTCTGTTTTTGTGATGAATCACATTAATTGATTTGTGTATGTTGAACCAACCTTGTATCCCAGGGATAAAGCATACTTGACCATGGTGGGTTAGCATTTTGATGTGCTGCTAGATTTGGTTTGCTAGCAGTTTGTTGAGGATTTTTGCATCTGTTCTCCTCGAGGATACTGACCTGAAGTTTTCTCTTTTTTTGTTGTGTCTCTGCCAGTTATTGGCAGCAGAATGATACTGGCCTAATAGAATAAGTTAAGGAGGAGTCATTTCTCCTCAATTTTTTGGAATAGTTTCAGTAGGAATGGTACCAGCTCTTCTTTATATGTCTGGTAGAATTTGGCTGTGAATCCAGCTGGTCCTGGGCTTTTTATGATTGGTGTTTTTTGTTTTTTGTTTTCTGATTCAATTTTAGAACTTGCTTTTGGTCTGTTCAGGGTTTCAATTTCTTCCTGGTCCAATCTTGGCAGGTTGTGTGTTTCCAGGAATTTATCATTTCTTCTAGGTTTTCTAGTTTGTGTGCATAGAGGTGTTCATAGTAGTCTCTGAGGGTATTTTTTGTATTTCTGTGGGGTCAGTGGTAATGTCTCTTTGTCATTTCTGATTGTGTCTATTTGTATCATCTCTTGTTTCTTTATTAGTTTAGCTAGTGTTCTATCAGTCTTACTTATTCTTTTAAATAGCCAAGTCATGAATTCATTGATCTTTTATATGGCTTTTCATGTCTTGATTTCATTCAGATCAGCTCTGATTTTGGTAATTTCTTGTCTTCTGCTAGCTTTGGGGTTGGTTTATTCTTGTTTTCCTAGTTCCTCTAGGTGTGATGTTAGGTTGTTAATTTGAGATCTTTCTAACTTTTTGATGTGAGCATTTATGCTATAAACTTCCTTCTTAACACTGCTTTAACTGTGTACCAGAGATTCTGATATGTTTTATCCTTATTCTCATTAGTTTTAAATAATTTCTTGATTTCTTCCTTAGTTTCATTGCTTACCCAAAAGTCATTCAGGAGCAGATTGTTTAATTTTTATGTGATTATATGGTTTTGAGCAATCTTCTTAGTATTTATTTTCATTTTTATTATGCTATGGTCCAAGAGTATAGTTGTTATGATTTTGGGTTTTTTGAATTTGCTGAGGATTGTTTTATGTCTGATTGTGTGGTTAATTTTAGAGTATGTGCCATGTGCAGATGAGAAGAATATATTCTGTTGTTTTTGAGGGGAAAAGTTATGTAGATGTCTGTTAGGTCCATTTGGTCAAGTGTTGAGTTCAGGTCCCAAATATCTTTTTTAGTTTTCTGCCTTGATGATATGTCTAATACTGTCAGTGGGGTGTTGAAGTCCCCCACTATTATTGTGTAGTTATCTAAGTCTCTTTATAGGCCTCTAAGAACTTGTTTCATGAATCTGAGTGCTGCTGTGTTGACTGCATATATATTTAAGATAGTTGTCTTCTTGTTGACTTGAACCCTTTACCATTATATAATTCCTTTTTTGTTTTGTGGTGTTGTTGTTGTTGGCCTAAAGTCTGTTTTGTCTGAAATCATAATAGCAACCCCTGCTTTTTTCTGTTTTCCATTTGCTTGGTAGATTCTTCCTCATCCTTTTACTTTGAGGCTTTGGATGTCATTGCATGTGAGATGGGTCTCTTGAAGACATCATACAGTTGCATCTCACTATCTTATCCAACTTGCCACTCTGTGCCTTTTAATTAGGGCAGTCTGGTTACATTCTGGTTAGTCTGTTTACATTCAAGGTTAATATTAATATATGTAGATTTGATCTTGTCATCATGTTGTTAGCTGATTATTATGCAAAATTGATTGATTGTGTAGTTGCTTTATTGTGTCAATAGTCTATGTACTTAAGTGTGTTTTTGTAGTGGCTGATAATCGTCTTTCCTTTCCATATTTAGCACTCCTTTTAAGATCTCTCGTAAGGCAGATCTAATGAACATGAATTCCCTTTGCATTTGCTTGTCTGAGAAGGATCTTATTTCTCCTTTGCTTATGAAGCTTAGTTTGGCTGAATACGAAATTCTTGGCTGGAGTTTCTTTTCTTTAAGAATGCTGAATATAGGCTCTCAATCTTTTTTGCCTTGTAGCATTTCTGCTGAATAGTACACTGTTAGGCTAATGGGATTTCCTTTTTAGGCGACCTGCTCCTTACCTCTAGCTGCCTTTAATATTTTTTCTTTCATTTTGACCTTGGAGAATCTGATGACTGTGTGGCTTGGGGATGGTCATCTTATATAGTATCTTGCAGGGGTTCTCTGCATTTCCAGAATTTAATGTTGGCCTGTCTAGCAAAGTTGGGGAAATGTTCATTTATTTTTGTCTAAGCTAATTCAGAGAACCAGTCTTCGAATTCTGAGATTCTTTCCTCAGCTTGGTCTATTCTGTTGTTAATGCTTGTGATAGTATTATGAAATTCTTGTAGTAAGTTTTTCAGCTCTATCAGATCAGTTTGATTCTTTCTTAAAATGGTCATTTCGTCTTTCACCTCCTGTATCATTTTATTGTGTTCCTTTGATTCCTTGGATTGGGTTTCAACATTCTCCTGAATCTCGATGATCTTCATTTCTATGTATATTCTGAATTATATGTCTGTCATTTCAGACATTTCAGCCTAGCTAAGAACCACTGCTGGGGAACTAGTGCAGTTGTTTGGAGGTAAGGTGACATTCTGGTTTTTTGAGTTGCCAGAGTTCTTGTGCTGGTTCTTTCTCATCTGCGTGAGCTGATATTCCTTTAATCTCTGAAGTTGTTTTCCTTTGGATGGGCCTTTTTTTTTTTTTTTTTTTTTTTTTTTTTGGCTTTTATCTTCTTTGATGCCCTTGGGGGTTTGATTGTGGTATAAGGTGGGTTCAGTTGACTGGCTTTGATTTTGAAGATTTCAGATGGCCAAAGCTCACCTGAGCTTTCCTGAGATGAGTGCACTACCTCTGTGGGGCTGGTACCAGACCCCCAGCTTTGTTCTCTGGGCCCTTGGGGCTAGGAACCTGCTCTGCCAGAGAGGCCGAGGTGTTCCCAGTCCATTGGCTTCATCACTGCAGTGGAGGTGCTAGCCAAAACACTTAATCGGGGTGGTGGCAGTGGAATCCATGCTTGCTCGTGCATGCCAGCATCCGTAGCAGGGTGGCAGCGTACACATGCATTGGCTCAGGCTGGGTGCCGGTAGGAGCCTTTACCTTAGTTTTCACAGGTGGTATATACTGGCAGAGTATTTTAGTGTTGTGTTTTGGGCTGCAATCCGGTAGGTGGCACTTAAGAGTGTTAGCCAGCAGATGGCTTCTTGCTCTGCTGCATGGCTCTGGGGTAGTGGTCTGTGATTGGGGGCAGGGAGATGGCCCATTCACCTAGTCCACCCCTGGGCCTTGGAGGAACCCCCTCCAATTACTGGCTTCATGCCCACATTTCTTTTGTTGGGTGCTCTGGTTCACAGGGCTCCCTTAGGTAGGAGCCACAGTTGGCAAACAGGTCTTATCCTTACTGAGTCGGCCCTGTGGAGGGAGGCACACACCAACCCTCTATCAACCTGCGAACCTGGGTGTCTTATCTCTGAGTGATGCTTGGGCACCACCTAAACCAGAAAGTCCCGCCCAGCTAGAAGCTGCGGGGGTGAGTAGTGTCACCTCATCTGCTGTCCAAGTGCATCCCGAGGGTACCCGGGGTTGCAACTGCCAGCAAAGTTTAGGCAGAAGCTGGACCACTGGGCTGGAAGCTCTAACAGGCATCGCCCACCTGGCTACCAGTGGTGGACCTTGGTGGGGTCACCTGCCTGCCTTTTGGGTGTTTCCAGGGACAACAGGATGTTGCAGCCACTGGCTGAGTTCAGGCAGAAGCGGGACATCTGGGCTGGAAGCTCTAGCAGGTGTTGCCCGCCTGGCTACCATTGGCAGGAGTGAGTGGGGTCATCTGCCCTGCCAGGAGTGGGTGGGGTCGTCCGCCCTGCCGTGTAGGTGTTTCATGGGACAACAGGAGGCTGCAGCCTCTGGCTGATTTCAGGCAGAAGCGGGAGTGCTGGGTTGGAAGCTGGCACCAAGCCTTGTCTGGTGAGGAGGGTGGACCAATCTTACTGCTCCCAGGCACCATGACTGTGGCCTCTCTTGGGTCTGTGGCGCTAGTGTTGGTCTGTTCCGGGATCCGAGGCTTGTAGAGGTCCCCTTGGACTTAAGAGTTGCCGCCACAAACCGTCTGGGTGGCTCTCTGCCTCAGTTTAGAGGTGAGGTGGGAGGATGAGAGTCGTGAGTAGGGGGTTAGGGCAGGGGGATTCTCCCATTCCCAGCCTTACACAGATCCCCATGGAGAGTGTGAATTACCCTTTCCCGTATTGGGGAGCTTCTCCTGACTCAACATTGATGCCAGATAGGCTACTGCCCAGCTTCACTCCTCTCTGCTCTCTGTGTACCCTTGCTGCTTTGATGGTTCCCAGTGTGGTTTCTTAGATGGTCGGCTTTTAGGGTCAGTGTTCACTAAACCCTTTGTTTCCCCTCCATAAGAGAGCAGCACCCATTATCTGCTTCTAGTTTGCCATATTGGCCCATCCCACGCTGGGCACTTTTTTTTTTTTTTTTAAAGACAGGTTTTTAGACAGTCTCACTCTGTCGCCCAGGCTGGAGTACAGTGGCATGATCTCGGCTCACTGCAACCTCTGCCTCCCAGGTTCAAGTGATTCTTGTACCTCAGTCTCCCAAGTAGCTGGGATTATAGGCGTACGCCACCACACCTGGCTAATTTTTGTATTTTTAGTAGAGACAAGGTTTCACCATGTTGGCCAGGCTGGTCTTGAACTCCTGGCCTCAAGTGATCTGCCTGCCTCGGCCTCCCAAGTGCTGGGATTACAGGCGTGAGCCACCATGCCCCTGCTGGGCACTTTAAATGACCTCTGTATCCATGCTTAAATTACCCACTTCTCAATGATAGTCATTTGTGATTTTTTTCATCTCACTTGCCAGAAATTTGTCCATCTTATTGATTTTTTCAATAAACTAACTCTTAATTTTATTTACTGAGTCTACTGGGTTTTTTTTTTTAATTTTCCCTATTTCCTCAATTCTAGCTTTTTTCTTTACCTTTGCTTTCAAATTTCTTAGATACCATAATGATTATACCATTATTGTATCACTTGTTGAGTTGTATCACTTGTTGAGTCCCTGGGCTCATTCGGCAAATAGAGACTCACTAGCTTTATGGACATTCAGATTGTTGGATGAAAACTCTGATTGCCTTATAAACTTCAAAAAATTCTCCTCTGCAATTGGTAAGATGATTTTTTTAAGCAAAAAAAAAAAAAAAAGTGCTCCTAGAAATACTTAGTACTGCCTATTATTGCCAATTCAGTCAGATTATATCACCATGGGTTACAGTGTGTTTAGCTTTAGTAATAAATGGACCCTTTTCTGCATTTGTTACTAAATCTAAGTATTTTGATATTATTTTCCCCAACCCTTTCAGAAAAGCAAACTGTTAGATGTGAGTGTTTTAAGGGTTAACATAAGGAAGTGCTTCTTCTTCATGGAACAGGATAAAATTACATATTTTCTAAGCTTATTACTTATTGGATTATGTTTTTTGGCATAGATAGGGAATGTACATCTCCCAATGCCTTTGAAGTATTTAATGGCAACCTCATATGATGACTAGATATGCTGCTTATGTGGCAAGAGAGGAATATATGGAATAAGACTTAGAATAGTGTTACTTATATTTATAGACATTAAGTGGCTGTCCTTTGGCAGTGATTTCTGAGTATGAAGAGATGAAGAGCAAAGTACATATTACAGTAGAATTGAACTAGTCTACTACTACTTTTTAAAAGGATAAAATAGATAATAACTTTATAAGATAATTTTTTATTATTCATTTAAGAAGTTAAAAGACAAATATTTTCTTCTAGCAGAGAGAGACTCTAAGTAAATTCAAAGAGAATTTCTTTATTGCAATGTTAAATTCTGTGTACTAAATTGCTTTTAATCTTTTTAAAGTTGCGTGTTGTATCACAAGATGTGAAATTGAGCCTTCATGAATTGGATGAACTTTATGTCATCTTCAAGGTACTGTTGTTCTTTTTTAAATGAAAAATAAAGCTTTTTTTAGCAGAATTGTATCACAGCCATTCTAATTATTTTTATCTTTATTTTAGCAAACATGGTTTTTAAAATCTTCCAAAATTACTTTTTCTAATTAGTAACTTTCCCTTTTTATTTATTTTTAATAGAAAGAGCTGTTTTTATCTTGTTATTGGTGTTTGGGTTGTCCCGTATTGAAGCATCACGACCCCAGTCTGCCATATTTGGAACAGTATCAGATTGACTGCCAGCAGTTCAGAGCGTTGTATCACTTGTTGAGTCCCTGGGCTCATTCGGCAAATAGAGACTCACTAGCTTTATGGACATTCAGATTGTTGGACGAAAACTCTGATTGCCTTATAAACTTCAAAGAATTCTCCTCTGCAATTGGTAAGATGATTTTTTTAAGTTAAAAAAAAAAGTGCTCCTAGAAATACTTAGTACTGCCTATTATTGCCAATTTAGTCAAATGTATCACCATGGGTTACAGTGTGTTTAGTAATAAATGGACCCTTTTCTGCATTTGTTACTAAATCTAAGTATTTTGATGTTATTTTCCCCAATCCTTTCAGAAAAGCAAGCTGTTAGATGTGAGTATTTTAAGGGTTAACATAAGGAAGACAATGTCCCAATTTTCCCACTCTCAGATGCATGGGTACTACAGAAGGACTTACCCCCACTGCCGCCGACCTCCCCATAAAAATTCAACCGCATAGCCTAGAAGAGTGGTAGATAAATACCCAGCAAACATGTTGTACCTACAAACATGTTGTAGACATTATTCCTTTGCTTTTCCAGATACCCCAGCACGCTTTCTTAATGGGGATCACCCCTTGAAGATCAGTTCTGTCTTCCACAGGCCTCATTCAAAAGGAAAGAGAAATCTGAGATTGGGGAAAAGGAGCTAGGAAAGAGAGCATTTTACTTTTTTGATAAAGAGTATTTTGCTTATACAATTATACACTTGAAGGAGAGCATCTGACTGACTAGGTGGTTAATTGTTAGCTTAAATAACAGGTTTCTAAATCCTAATTTTTGACTAATATCTATATCTTAATCTTTGTTGCTAAAATTGATTCAATGTTCTTTAGATACATGATTATTTACAATTGAATTTTATTGAACAGACATAATGTACAATGGAAGTTTTACTGAGAAGCTTAAGCTGCTTTTTAAGCTACATATTCCTCCAGGTAAGAGTTTACCAGTCTTTAATGATGTACAGCAGGAATTTATTCCATTTTAACAAATATAATTACAGATTTTTTTAACAACTAAACTAATTTTCAACATGATATAAGATCGTTGCTTCATTGTGGCCCTCAAATTATATTATGACTACTTTTGCTAATATAGATACAGTGATCTTCTATGGAAGAGATCCTGTGTAACATATGGGCCCACAAGTTTCCTTCCTGTTAGTAGTCAATTTAATGATAAATAGTTTGTATATAAGAATTACATATCATTTGCTTGTTGGTATAATGTTGAATTGTTGTTGTTGTCATTAGAGTGGAAATTAACTTTAGACAAATTGCCAAACTCGCAAAATACTACAAATTATTCAGAAAAATGGGACAAGGCAGCAGGGATATTAAACATTTTAAAAAGGAAGCACAATAAAAGCTATCATGTATTAAGCACTTGCTCTGACAAGTTATTAACTTTACATGCATTTTTTAAATTTAATTCTCACAATATCCCTGAGAGGTGGTATTATCCTTCCAATTTTGATGATAAGGAAACTGAGAGCTGGAAAGATTAAAATTTGCCAAAGATCACATCGCTAATAAATTGCATAGCAAACTGAAGTCTAACTCCAAAGCTCACATTTCTTTATATTCTTCCGTACTACCTCAAAATTACCACACCATTCAGTTTACTTGTTTTTCCCACTGATCTGAAGAGGATGCCTTGCCAAGGCCTGATCCCTACTTTGTGAAAACAGTCTTAGGCTTTAAACTGAAGGAGCATTGCAAAAAGTACCTTTTAACCGAGACTGGGTAATTCACAAAAACAAACAGCACCTCATAATTTGTTTAAAGCTACACCTGGGATCCCTTTTCAGCTTTTCTCAGGATAGCCAGGAAATATTCTTTACCAGACCAACAAGCTAAAGGCCATCTTTAACCCTTCACACACTCAAATCACAAACACAGTATTAAAAGCAAAAGACAAATCACCTAAAAATTTAATTATAAAAGGAGTTTAGAATGTTTAATATTGTCATCAACTATGCTTTTAACAGAGAGATAAAAAATAGGAAGAACATTATTTACCTGTTAAAGCACAGGTAGGAAGTAAACTAAAGCACCCAACTTTCTGTTTTCCTTATTATTGAGGATGTTTTTTTAAATGGCTGAAGTCACATTTTCAGAGATTTCTAAATGCCAGATTTAAACAATTTCAACTTTTAATAGCTCTTGGAAAACAAAACAACAAGTAGGAAAAATAATAGAACTCAAAATGATCAAGTACTTCTTGTATTTACTATATTTTATATATATTACATATATTACAGTATAATTACTATATATTACAGTAGAGTAGAACCACCTCTACCTTTCTTCACTTACATCTTTCTTATACAGAAACTCTTTAACACCCGGTTCCCAGATTTTCCTGACCCATTATGAACCTCATCTCTGCCCCTGGTTGTTAATAAATGTAATTTGGGTTATTTATATGTTTTCAGCTTATACTGAAGTGAAATCTAAGGATACTTCAAAAGGAGATGAACTTTCCAAGGAAGAATTACTTTATTTCAGCCAGCTCCATGGTAAATACCTCTTTAAAACTTTAACTGTTTTGATGATTAGTCACCCATAAAGATCTTGTTGACTTAGATATACTTTACCCAGCTAAAATTGGGCTTCATTTTACCTTATGCTTTTTTTGTATTACCACAGCACTTAGCATGGTCCATAAATGTTTGACCGGTTAACCAAATTGCATTTGGGGACTTTGATTTATGGAATTTCTTGCTTATTGGAGACTCAAAAAAGTATTTTGTTTCTACTTATGTTGCAGAAATTTCTAAAATGTATTAGATCATTTTCATGCCTTGACAAAATACAATAGAATATTTGATGATTAAAGGTCATAGCTATTTTTCAAACAGTGAATACTTATTATAAATCACTGTAGGTGTAGGAGACAGGGATGAGTCTGTCTCCAAGACAAAATTTAAAGTGATATGAGCTTATTTTTGTGTCCTTTAGTTTATTTTCATAAATATTCAATGTCCTATAGAGGGATGAACCCTGATTAATGTATATTTGTGGTTATTATATGTTAAAGTGTTTGAACATTAAGTTTGAAGGGACCTTACAAATCTCTTCCTTTTATAGATAAAGGCAAGTTAAGTCTCTTCCTTTTATAGATAAAGGCACTGAGGCCCAGAGAGAAGTGACTTGTGCAAGGTTTCACAGTGAGTTATTGCCACAGTCAGGGCTTTGTAGCACACTCTTCTGACTTCCAGTATGTGCTTTTTTCCACCTGATAATAAAAGTAATATAACTGTATTTAAAGAAAGTCACAAAGAAGAAAATACTACTCAGAAATAAATACTTAATATTTGGTATACTTCCTTCTAAGATTTTTTAAAATATGGATTTCCCCCCGGTGTTCTTTTTACTGTGAAAGTTTTGGAATATTTTGTCTTCTGATGATAGGTCAAGTCAGCTAAAATTTGTTTGCAGAACTGAATAAAGTAATGTGCTTATTTGTCTATACGAAACATTATTTTACTTTCAAAGAGTATTTGTTAAACATCTTACAGAATGCAATTGCATCTTTTCTTCTAGTTTCCAAGCCTGAAAATGGGAAGGAAGAAGAATCAGCAAAACACAGCCCTGAAAAAGGTACTATGATCTAGGAGTTATCATTTAATTTATTTAGTTATTGTTTATGTAAATAAGGATAGCTACAAAGGGGGAAAAGATGGATTCCTTTTAAAGGCTATTGATGTCTCAGAAATTATAGAAAATATGATAGTAAATGACCCATATTCATTTAATTTTATTATTTTAAAAAGATTTATTTTTAATTTCAAAAGTAATAGGTAATTCTTGGAAAAGAAATTCAGACAGTACATAAGTCCTTTTGCCTTCACTCAACCCTACCCGAAAACATTTTTGCCTATATCCTTTTCAGATCTATTTCTGTGTATACACAACATATGCAGACATCTCTCTTTTTAAAACAAAAATCCATAAGTACTGTTTTATAATTTCCTTTTTTGATTTTGCAATATATCATGGACATCTTTTAATGTCAGTATATTTGTGTCTTAAACTCTTTGAATGAATAAGTAGTGTTTCAAATTTTTGAAAAAGAGCCACTACAGACCACTTCGTTTTGTTTATTTGTTTGTTTGTTTTGAGATGGAGTCTTGCTCTGTCACCCAGGCTGGAGTGCAGTGGCATGATCTTAGCTTACTACAACCTCCGCTTCCCAGATTCAAGTCATTTTCCTGCTTCAGCATTCCGAGTAGCTGGAACTACAGGCACCTGCCACCACACCTGGCTAATTTTCATATTTTTAGTAGAGACAGGGTTTCACCATGTTGGCCAGGCTGGTCTCAAACTCCTGGCCTCAGGTGATCTGCCCGCCTTGGCCTCCCACAGTGGTGGGATTACAGGTGTGAACCGCCGTGCCCAGCCCACTTTGGTACAATATATGCATATTAAGAACATAATATAGAAGCTGTTTTAAACTTAATAATATACATGAGAATGAATACATCAAATTTGCATTATTAAGTCGGGGTGTATTGTTTTAATCTAAATATGTCCTTTCTCCCTCTCTCGCCACATCTTCACTAGTTCCTAACCTTCCCAAAGTAAACGTTTTAGTCTAAACAGAAATGGGAAAAGTATTCTGAGAGCCAGTGGGTAAAATGAAAGGTAATTTCAGATCATTTCCTGGATTAAAAAAAAAATAGACTCTTATATCTCAGTGAAATACCTTTTAATCATAATTATTATTTTTGAAATTTGAGAAAGTATAGTGGGCTGTTCCTTATGAAATGGTTTTACTCCCTTTCTTCAGGCAAAGGGAAAATTGATATTCAAGCATATCTAAGTCAATGGCAAGATGAGCTTTTCAAAAAAGAAGAAAACATTAAGGATTTACCAAGAATGAATCAGGTATAGCATTTTCAAAAAGAAAATTCTAAGTTCTTGCTTTTTTGTATGAATGTGGGTGTAACCTCCAAAATAGCTAACATGCTATTCCCAAAATAGTTAAATAATCTATGTATTATCTAAGTTTCAGATGAGCATGGAAGAGTGGGAAGAAATTTTTTAATGATTTTTTTTTATTTTTAACACTTAAATGTGTCTAGTGTTTCAGAGAATTCTTCTGCTATGACATGCACCTATAGAAAAAATA
This sequence comes from Macaca nemestrina, assembly GCF_043159975.1. Classification (NCBI taxonomy): domain Eukaryota; kingdom Metazoa; phylum Chordata; class Mammalia; order Primates; family Cercopithecidae; genus Macaca; species Macaca nemestrina. The sequence goes on along the minus strand of NC_092145.1, from coordinate 48,469,028 downwards.
TATATGTAATATATTTCCAACTTTATTGGAAATGTTAATTTATTCAGTAAACATTTGTTTACTGTCTACCAGATACCAAACCCAATGCTAGGTACTGGGAATGATAAATTACTGAGATGGGTCACACCCTGGTTCCTACTGATCTTATATCCGAACATAATCCTCTTTTTCTTATACACTGCCTAATCAAAATATGTTCTTCTTTTTTTAATTAAAATCTGGTTAGTACAGATACGGAGGATCCCAAGAACTTTACCAAAATGAAAACTGTCAAACAACTTCATATTTTTCAGTGGACTGTATCATTTGACAATTGAATAAGTACTTTCTAAAATGAGTCAGTATGATATATTTATTCTAGAATTATTATAAATGAACAGTACTATTGTTTAGGGAAAAATTCTCTCAAAGTGCCTTTTTTCCTCTACTCTCACACCACAACAATAACAATCATCAACATAGAAGAAAACATCTGTGGCCAAATGTGTGGGGGTTTTCCCCACCACCAAGCAGTAGATACCAGCTGAGTGTCCTCCAATTAAATTCCAACACTATCTACCTAGAAATAGTATGAGATCCCACAGGTTGAGTGTTCAGTGCCCAAGACTGCTCCCTCCTTTCCCCCAGTAACAAGTCTGATCTCCTGAACTCCTGGCTGACCAACTTAAAGTTGGGGTTCCCACTATCCCTTCTTTGAGTTTGATTAATTTGCTACAGAGAGACTTACAGAACTCAGAGAAATCCTTATATTTACTGGTTTACTAAGAAGGATATTTTAAAGAATACAGATAAACAGCCTGAAGAAGAGATACATAGGGCGAGGTCTGGAAGGGTCCCAAGCGCAGGAGCTTCTGTCCCCATGGAGTTGGGGTGTGTCACCCTCCCGACATGTGGATGAGTTCTTCTTTACCTTCCTCCTGTCAGCCTCCATGCATTCAGCTATCAGAAGCTCCCTGAACCCAGTTCTCTTGGGTTTTTATGGAAGCTTCATGATGTCAGCATTTCTTCCCCCAAGGATATGAGGTACAACCCTTTCTAGGGAGGGTTTAAGACCAACTATCAGAAAGCTACTCAGGAGGCTGAGGTAGGAGAATCACTTGAACCTGGGAGGTGGTGGTTGCAATGAGCCGAGATTGCACCATTGCACTCCAGCCTGGGCGACAAGAGTGAAACTCTGTCAAAAAGAAGGAAGGGGAGGGGAGGAGAGAGGGAGGGGAGGAGGAGGGAAAAGGGAGGGAAGGGAAGGGGAAGGGAGGGAAGGAGGGAGGAAGGGAGGGAGGAAGGAAGGGGGGAGGGAGGAAGGAAGGGGGGAGGGAGGAAGGAAGGGGAGAGGGAGGAAGGAAAGGGGGAGAGAGGGAGGAAGGAAAGGAAAGGAAGAAGGAAGGAAGGAAGGAAAGAAAGAAGGAAGGAAGAAAGGAAGGTTGGAAGAAGATTAGAGTGGGGAGAAGATTCTGTTTTCTGACGCCTGCCCCTGTGGCCTAATACACCCAACATTATAAGACAATACTGTAACAAAGGACTATGGGAGTTGTGAACTAGGAACCCAGAAAAATATATTATATATATATTTATATTTATATAGGAACACTAAAACTGTAGATTAATTAAGAAAGAAAAATGTTACAATATATTATCATGAAGTGTATCTTTTGTATATGATTTTTATTTACAAGTAAACTTTTCTGGTAGGATGATTGACTTGTAGAATTCTTATGTTGGAATTGCTTTTGTAAATTGACAGGTATCTTCTAGGAATATCTATGGATCATCAAGGTGCAATTAGCAGGCAAACCCGTTTATCTGTCAACTTAGGCCCCACTTCAGCCTTTAAAGAGAAACATGTCCAAATGGGTTCCTTGGACTGGGCACGGTGGCTTATGTTTTTTCTATCCCAGCACTTTGGGAGGCCAAGGTGGGAGGTTTGCTTGAGTCCAGGAGGTCGAGGTTGCAGTGAGCTGTGGTTGTGCTACTGCACTCCAGTCTGGGTGACAGAGCAAGACTCTGTCTCAAAAAAAAAAAAAAAAGTGTTACTTGGAGTCACCTTGTACTACTAGATAGTCCCAAAACTTATTCTTCCTTAAATTTTCTTTTTTATTTTTGAGACAGAGTCTGGCTCTCTCTCCCAGTCTGGACTGGAGTGCAGTGGCACGATCTCGGCTCACTGCAAGCTCCGTCTCCAGGGTTCACACCATTCTTCTGCCTCAGCCTCCCGAGTAGCTGGGACTGTAGGCGCCCACCACCACGCCCGGCTAATTTTTTGTATTTTTTTAGTAGAGACAGGGTTTCACCATATTAGCCAGGATGGTCTCGATCTCCTGACCTTGTGATCCACCCACCTTCTGGCTGAGCTACCCACTCCAGCCATTTCGGATTAAGTGGAACTCATTTTTAATTGTTACAATTGGTTAATGAATGAATGATTTATGTGTAGGGAAATACGGTGTAACCATAATAGGTCCTTTACCTGATGTACACAGCAAGTCAGTAAACCGAGACATTAGGTTGCAGCAGAGAAAGAGGTTTGATTGTAGGGTTGCTGAATAAGATAAGAGGAGGCCTCAAATCCCTCTCCTCGAGGAGTTTGAGACTAGGGTTTTTAAGGGGTTTGGAGTGGGCCATAGTGTGGAGATCATTGGTCGAAGAATGCAGGGTGTAATCATTGGACAGGGAGATGAAGAAACTATTCTCATGCTGGTTTTGTTCTTCTGTCGGGGTCTTCAAACTGGTTTGCATCAGCTATTTTGCTGGAATTCAGGATTAAACTTCTTAATTCTTAAACAAAAGCCTTATGATTCTAATGTCAGTGACTTTTCATTACATGGAAGCAGGTCCAAGTACAGCCTAATTTATGCATAATTATAACTATATTTCTGTCCAGAATTCTTGTTCACCCTGTGAGGACAGCTCCAAAGGGACTTTGCCTAATTAGAAGTACCACCTGGCCAGCACAGTGGCTCATGCCTGTAATCTGAGTGCTTTGGGAGGCTAAAGTGGGAGAGGATCACTTGAGGCCAGGAGTTTGAGATCAGGCCAGGAGTTTGAGATCAGCCCAGGCAACATAGTGAGATCCTGTCTCTACAAAAAGTGTGAAAATTAGCTAGGCATGGTGGCATGTGCCTATAGTCCTAGCTACTTGAGAAGCTGAGGTGTGAGGATCACTTGAGCCCAGAAGTTGGAAGCTGCAGTGAGCTATGATGGCACCACTGTACTCAAGCCTGGACAACACAGCAAGACCTTGTCTAGGAAAAAAAAAAATAGCACCTAACATTTAAGTAATGCTGGCAGGCAAACAGTCCAGGAATTAGTCTGGATAAAATGTACTGCTATTAGGCAATAAGTGAGAGCATCTAAATGAAATTTCCTTCCATGCTTCATACTCATCTTTTTTTTAAGATGGAGCTTCTCTCTTGTTGCCCAGGCCGGAGTGCGATGGCATGATCTCGGCTGACTGCAACCTCTGCCTTCACGGTTCAGGCAATTCTTCTGCCTCAGCCTCCCAAGTAGCTGGGATTACAGGCGCCTGCCACCACGCCCAGCTGATTTTTTGTATTTTTTAGTAGAGACGAGGTTTCATCATGTTGGCCAGGCTGGTCTCGAACTCCTGACCTCAGGTGATCCACCTGCCTCGGCCTCCCAAAGTGCTGGGATTACAGGCGTGTGCCACCACGCTTGGCCCATACTCAACTTTCTAGAACCAAGATTTATTTTGGGATTAATCACCAGTTCTTATAATTTCTAGGGTGAAGCTTCTATGGTACAAATCCTATATAGGAGACTATTCACTTCTAAGTTCTCTTTATATTTGCTAAGTCTAATATTCAAATGTGATATTTTCAACTTGTGTCTTCTAGTCTCAGTTTATTCAGTTTTCAAAGACCCTCTATAACTTATTTCATGAGGACCCTGAAGAAGAATCATTATATCAAGCCATTGCTGTTGTAACCAGCCTTTTACTCAGGATGGAAGAAGTTGGAAGGAAACTACATAGCCCTACATCATCAGCCAAAGGATTCTCTGGTACTGTCTGTGCTTCTGGAGGACCCAGTGAGGAAAAAACAGGGAGCCAGTGGTCATTTGCATTTGAACAGATTCTTGCATCGCTGTTGAATGAACCAGCATTGGTGAGGTTTTTTGAGAAACCCATAGATGTAAAAGCCAAGCTGGAAAATGCAAAAATTTCTCAGTTAAGGTCTAGAACCAAGATGTAAATCCCTAGGAATTGCCTATCATAGACCACCAGTTTACTAAGATTCCTGTAGCTGTCAGCTTGATTCCTGTGAGTAGGGCTCAGGGATTTATCTTGTTAAAAATGTGTCTGAAGGCCAAAATATATATCCAGAAGCACAATGCATCATTCCTTTGTTGTTGATAATGGGCTTTGTTAGCACTTTTTTTAAAAAACAAAAAACAAACAAAAACAAACCACATTTGTTATCTCAAATTTTGATGATATTCTCAAATACAAATATACTTTTTTATATTTCACAATATATGCAATATCAGGGGAATATGCTAAATGTTACCACCAGAGGGCACAAGCATATCACTTTTAGTAAGGAAATTACTAGCTTGTGTTGCTATTTACATATGAATTACTGATGATTTTGAAAAGACAGTGTTATGCTTGGGTGTTAGTGAGGCTGATATGTCATGTCAATCAATAAACCCTACTTTCCAAATTTTCTAGAAGATTACCATTTGGGGCCCTTGTTTTCAAGTTATCTAACTGAAATATTATTAACTTTTTAAAGTTAATCTCATTCAGTCTTCTAGTAATAAATGGTTTTTTAAGTACCTTCTACAGTCTTCCTACCTGAGGGGTTCAGAGGCTGCTGACTCACACTGCTAACTCTGTTACTGATAAAAGCAAATCAATAACTCTAAATTCTGGGCCGATATTAAGAAAAAAACAATATTGGATTTGGATTTAAGCTGGATAAAACCAGCCTTCTGAGAAGGGCTAAGAAATGGTTCAATTAAATGTATAGGTCTTAAGAAATCACTAGAAATTCTGGGCACTACTGTTTGTGGCATTTGTCTCAGAGTAGCTTATGACTGCTTTGGTTCTAGCTGTAGATTTTGGATTTTCACCAGTCATGTGTTAATTTACATTAGATAGTAAAGAATGGCTACACTAAGACTGAATTATCTTATAGTCTGGCAAGCACATAAAGTATACTTGTATGTAATGATTGCCAGGGAAACAGAATTGCTGACATCAGTCTAAAAAGTTTTGACTGTCCAATTTAGATGTGTAATTTCTATATACTTTATGCTGCTTGTATTTCAATCATTACACAGACAGTCCATTTGGAGATAATGGGCTTTGTTAGCACTTAAAAAAAAAAAAAACAGCAAACCACATTTGTCCACTGTCCTGTGCTATTCCTACCAGGGGCAATTTATTAATCAATTGACTTAGGAAATTGGGGGAGAAATCATTCATTGGAGCGTCTTTCTTTACAAAAGACGTTGGTTATAAGCTCTTTGACTTTTCTAGATGTGAAACCATGAAAGGGCAGACCTCCTTCAGAGTGACTCAAGAGGTCTCCCTTTCTTGGAGGGAGTTGGTACAGTCAGCCTTTGGGAAGAATCCACTGTGAACAAAGCTCAACACATGGGGCTTCATCGCCCATAGAATATGTTATTTTCAAAGAAGTTCAAGAATTTTCAAGTTGAGCCTTTGAAAATTCCATAAATTGGTTTTAGCTAAACACTTACCAGTAGTATCTTTAAAATGATTTAATAAACCTTGTCTTTTCAAGGAAATTACCACTTAAAGAGATAGTTGGTAAATAAACATCTATGCCTTTTCTCAGAAATGATTTGCTGAACTATGTCCATGTTTTAGAGCTTAGTTAATAGTTTATATGGAAACTACTATACATCTGCTATTATGCAATGATTGTTAAATTACACTGAAGTAGCTCCAGAAAGACACATGTATACAAGGCACTATTGTACACACTTTGTTGAATATTTTGTCAGTTGTATTTACAAAGAAAGGTACTTTCTTAAGAGCATATGTTATTAATATTTGATATGATTTTAAAGTCAGAACAGTACAGATTACTGAGTATATTTTAGCCTCGATTAATTAAAATTCAATACTGAAAGAGATTTTTTGAGTTGCAAAATTTTATAAATGCAAAGCAAAAAGAAAACATTTATTTTCTGAGTCTGCAGGAGAAACAAACTAAACATTATAGATTTTTATAGCTGCTATCTTGTTAACCAAACAGGCTGTTCATAATATTAAAAATCTTATGTAGTTGTGTTAAACTGAACCAGTTCATTATACCTTATACATTAAATTAAATATGTTATAAGGTGGCTTTACTTGTCTTTATAAAAATAAATATTATATCTACTAAACATGAAAAATGGTTTACTTAAAAAGATTGATATTGTTTATCATGATACCTTTTTTTCCTTTTTCTTTTCTTTTCTATCTTCTTCTTCTTTTTTTTTTTTTTTTTTTGTCTTTTTATTGAGACAGGTCTCATTCTGTCACCCAGACAGACAGCTCTCATTCTGTCACCCAGATTGGAGTGCAGTACAGCCTTGATCTCTCAGGCTCATGCAATCCTCATATCTCAGCCTCCCAAGTAGCTGAGACCACAGACACACACCACCATGCCTGGCTAATTTTTTTTTTTTTTTTTTTTTTGGTAGAGATGTGGTCTCCCTATGTAGCCCAGGCTGTTCTCAAACTCCGAGGCTCAAGCAATCCTACCACCCCAGCCTCCCAAAGTGTGAACTACAGGTGTGAGTCACCATGTTAAGCCTTTTTTTTTCTTTTTCTAAATTTCAGTTCACACAGAACTATGATATATTTTTACTTACACTTAACTCAGATATCACTTGAGGACTTCCCTCTTGTATCAGAATTCAATTGCAGAGAACTAGTTCACTCTAGTTAGTTTAGTCAGGAAAAGATTGATTACTGGATATCAAGTGGCTTACATAATTACCAAGAGGATAGACTAACTTGAGCTTTCAAGAACAACTTCCAAAGACACACCACTATCAGGCCACCAAGGGAATTGCTAACTCTTCAGTGATAAGGACACTGCTACTTCCTTTGCTGTCATAAAAAGCCATCACTACTGCTGCTACCTCAGGAACCATGCTTCAACTGCTGTGATTTACACTAGCAAAATAGATGACAGGCACCCTGCCTCTCATCACCCACAAACTCATGACTAAATTGCAATAGAACAGCCAAACATCTTCACAACTATGTTTAACAGCAGAAATGGCAGAAACATAGCCAACACCTCACTCCTGTCATTCAAGTCTCACATGTGTGCATCTGATTAGCCTCTAATAAATCCAGAATCCTAGTTGCAGAGGAATCTGGGAAATTTAGCTTTTTAGCCTCTACAGTATAGAAAGGCAAACTAAGAGAGTGGAAAGCAAATTGAACAGTATGTTTGTTTTCTATTGTTGCATAACTAATTCCAGCACACATTTATTATCTCACCATTTCAGTGGGTCAGGACTCTGGGCTCAACTTATCTCGACCTTCTGCTTAGGATCTCACAAGGCTGCAACCAAAGTGTCAGCCAAGATGGTTCTCATGTGAAGGATCATGTAAGGAATAATCCACTTCCAGGTTCACTCAGGCTGTTGGCAGAATTCATTTCCTTGTGGTTTCCGGTCTGGGGCAACAGCTTCTTGCTGGTAGTCACTTGGCAGCCACCATCAGCTTCTAGAGGCTTCAGTCAGTTCCTAACAGCTGCCCTCACCTTCTGTGAACAGTTCTCTGCCACATCGGCTTCCCCCAAAATGGCCACTTACTTTATCAAGCCAGCAAGGGAAGTCTCTAGAGCAAATCTGCTAGCAAGACAGTGTCTTCTATAATGTAACATAATTACAGCCATGACATCCTATCCCCTTCACCATGTTCTGTTGGTTAAAGGCAAATCACAGGTCCTGCGCACACTCAAGGGGAGAGGAGCAAGATTGATGCATGTGACACTGGGGCCCTGTAGCTCCGGTCCCTAAAGGCAAGGCAGATTATTCCAGTAACTACATTCCTAGGCATATAACCATCAAAAGAAGCACATTTTATCCTATCTCTCACATTATGCTGCAGTTTCCACTTCTGCCATCAGAACTACATATTTCTCCCATCCCAGAAACATCAAGCAATGTATTTCCCAGCTCCTAATTCTACTTGTCTTCCTTTTGCAGGTAATACCATTTCTTTATGACTACTTTTAAGGTCTTGATCTTTCTAGTGTTCCACAGTTTCCTATGATTTATCCAGCTTTAAAAAAAATCCTGTTTGAGATAAATGATTAAATTTTGATAATTGAATATCATTTTCTAAGACCTCTCTACCTTCGGCATAGTCCAAACAGGCAAGTTAAAGGAGGGTATGATAGAAATCACCCCCACCTGCCATACACACACGTTCTTCAAATCTTTGGTACACACTCATCTCTGTGATTTCCCTAGACAGACCCAACTAATTCTACTTGGCCCTTTCTACCACAAAAAGTTCTTACTACACTGATCAGGGAGCAGATGTAGTATATCTATCAGTTGCTGATTGTGGCTATTTCAAGTTGTGCATTCATGAACCAGGAAATAGCTATATAATATATTTGCAAATACACTAGATCCATTGTAGACTGATTCAAGATAAAACTGTATCTCTTGACTCCATAAGCCCTGCCTCTGACCACTAGTTAACCACTGTGTTCAAACCCCTTCTAATCTCTCCCAGGAATGAATGTGAACTCAGAGTCAGTGTCAAATAATCTCTGAAAGTCCAAGTCATTTGCCCAGTGCAAATTACCCTGGTAAATGGCTCCTCTTCCTAAAAGAAGATTTACAACACATGCTCATGGTGTTGCAAAATCCTTCCTTAAGGTTACCTGGTTTTCCTTCAGGAGCCTCTGAGTGTGTAAACTGACTCAGGTCTGCAAATTGGGTGAAAAACCTTAAATCTCCATAATGATTACTCAAATTAGATCTTTGTTCACCAGACTGCAAATATTTTGCCTATACAAATAAAGTAGGAATTAGTAGGCTACCATTTATTTTAATCTAAGAGACCTGAAGAAAAATTAGCCACTACCAAACATCTCTGTAATTCAAAACATATAGATTACTTCCTTGGCCATGCTCTTATCATGCTCACCATGCTCACCTCATCTCTAGTCATTAAGTTCTACCACTTGGTCTCTGCCATTCTAGGTTCCCATTATTCTCATAGGAATTAGCAAGTTCCTGACAATGGCAGCATGAACTAAGAAATTAAGGAGACCTACAAATAATATTGTTAAAATGCTCATACTACCCAAAGTGATCTACAGATTCGATGCAATTTATATGAAAAAATGACATTCCTCATGGAAACAGTAAAAAAAAATTAAAATTCATGTTTGACCACAAAAGACCATGAATAGCCAAAGTAATCCTGAGCAAAAGGAACAAAGCTGGAGGTGTCATACTACCTGACTTCAAAGTATACTACAAAGCTATAGTAACCAAAACAGAATGTTACTGGCACAAAAACAGACACATAGACCAATAAAACAGAATAGAGAACACAGAAATAAATTTATGCATTTATAGCTGACTGATTTTCAACAAAGACACCAAGAACATACATTGAGGAAAGGATAGTCTTCAATAAACGGTATTGGAAAAACTAGATAGCCACATGCAGAAGATTGAAACTAGACCTCTGTCTCTCGCTATATACAAAAGTGGAGTCAAAATGGATTAAAGACTTAAATATAAGCCCGGAAATGATCAAATGACTAGAGGAAAACATAGGGGAAGTGTTTCATGACATTGGTTTCGTCAAGGATTTTTTTTTTTTTAATAAGACACAGGTGACACAATTAAAAACACAGATGACAAAATTAAAAATAGACAAATGGGATTACATCAAATGAAAAAGCTTCTGCATGGGAAAGGAAATAACAGAGTAAAGAGACAACCTACAGACTGGGGGAAAATATTTGCAAACTATCCATCTGACATGGAGCTAATATGGAGCTAATATTCCGGAATATACAAGGAAGTCAAACAACAGCAAAAAAGAAGCAACCCAATTGAAAAATGGGCAAACCACCTGAATAGACATTTCTCAGAAGAAGACATGACCAACATATATATGAATAAATGCTCACCATTTTCATCAGGGAAATGCAAATCAAAACCACAATCAGGTATCACCTCACCCCAGTTAGAATGACTGCTATCAAAAAGACAAAAATTAACAAATACTGGTGTGAATGTGGAGAAAGGAGAACACTTACACAGTGTTGGTGGGAATGTAAATTAGCATAACCATTATGGAAAACAGTGGGGAGGTTCCTCAATTAAAAATAGAACTACCGAGGGAAGGGGGGAGGGATTGCATTGGGAGTTATACCTGATGTAAATGACGAGTTGATGGGTGCTGATGAGTTGATGGGTGCAGCACACCAACATGGCACAAGTATACATATGTAACAAACCTGCACGTTATGCACATGTACCCTAGAACTTAAAGTATAATAATAATAAATTAAAAAGTTTAAAAATCCACCCCTGAATAAATGCAGCATTGTGGATAAGAATTAGAGATATATACACAAACCCAGGAAATTTAAAATAAAGGATTCCACAGCAACTATTTTCAAATAAATGTCACAAATGTATTAAAGTTATGAGAAACATGGTACCTGAGATATGACTAGGCAATTAAAAGAAATGTCATTTTGAATTCTCTGACATGTAAAGTCTTAACTGTATTTTGACACTATTTTAACATAAAAATAATAAAGAATATAATTTATAAGCAAAAAAAAAATAGAACTACCATATGATCCAGCAATCCCTCTTCTAGGAATATATCCAAAGGAAAGGAAATCAGTACGTCTAATAGATATCTGCACTCTGATGTTTGTTGCAGCACTATTTACATAACCAAGATATGGAATCAGCCTAAGTAATCATCAATGAATGAATGGATTTTTTTAATGTGGTATATTTTCACAATAGAATACTATTCAGCCATAAAATAAAGTGAAATTTTGTCATTCATGGCAACATGGATGAACCTAGAAGACATTATGTTAAGTGAAATAAGCCAGACACAGAGAGACACATACTGCATGATCTCACTAATATGTGAAATCTCGAAAAAGTTGGTCTCATAGAAGAAAGTAGAAATCGTGGTTACCAGAGGGTTGGAAGGGTAGTGGGGAGGAAGGGATGGAGAGAGATGGATTAGGGAGTACAAAGTTACAGTTAGATAGGAAGAATAAGTTCTGGTGTTAGAATATTAGGGTGACTATGATTAATAATATTGTATTATATATTTCAAAATAGCTGGGAAAGATGGGAGAGAAGGTTTTGAATGTCCTCACCACGAAGAAATGATAAATATATGAGGTGATGGATATGCTAAATACCCTTATTTGATCATTGCACAATGTATACATGTATTGAAGCATCACACTTCACCCCATAAATATGTACAATTATTATGTGTCAAAAATTAATTTTAAAAAAGAAGTTAAGGAGACTTAATTTCACCATAAATCATAGCCTACAAAAGACAGCCACTGTAGCATGTTTCAAGGATACTGGGACTCCTCTCATTAAGGTAATTTTCAATGCCTTGAGTAATAAAGCATCCTCTGGTCCCTGTTGGAAGAGGGACATGGTTAAAATGTAAGTGACTGAATCATATAAATGTACTCCAATGTTTCTGTCTCCTTAAGTCTTTGGAGTACTTCCTCTTCAGCATGCCAAGGAATATCTGCCATATCAACTTCATTTAATATGGGCTAGTTTTGAGCCTTGGCTTCTGTCAATCAACTGATCAAACAGAACCACTTCCAATTAGGTAAGCTAGTAATTGAATTTAGACTCTCTGGTAAATATGCAGATGTTGGTCTATTTGGCCTATCAAAAATTATTTTTTTCTTCCGTGGTATACCATTCTAAGACACATTTCTACACATATTCTTCAGACTTCTGTCATTGTAAATTAGCAAAATTTTGCAATTCTTGTCTCCTTCCAGGTCAGACTTCATATTTGTACCCTTGGAGCATATGCTTATCTGACTCTAGTTACAAGTCTGGAAGCAATAAGAGGGGGTAGGGGTGCTTTATGAAGAAAGTTTACATTCCCCTAAAAGTAAATTCAGAGTGTTCAAGGAAGGCAGGACCAGCCTTATCAAACCGGGGCTGCTTCTGCTGGCAAAGCACACTTGTTGGTAAACTACTTAGAGTTATCTGAATCTACCCAAATGTACCCATTTCTTTAAAAAAAATATATTATTATACTTTAAATTCTGAGATACATATGCAGAATGTGCAATTTTGTTACATAGGTATACATGTGCCGTGGTGGTTTGCTACACCCATCAACGCATCATCTACATTAGGTATTTCTCCTAATGCTATCCCTCCCCTTGCCCCCCAACCCCCCGACAGGCCCTGGTGTGTGATGTTCCCCTCCCTGTGCCCATATGTTCTCATTGTTCATCTCTCACTTATGAGTGAGAACATGCGGAGTTTGGTTTTCTGTTCCTGTGTTAGTTTGCTGAGAATGATGGTTTCCAGCTTCATCCATGTCCCTGCAAAGGACATGAACTCATTCATTTTTATGGCTGCATAGTATTCCATGGTGTATATGTACCACATTTTCTTTATCCAGTCTATCATTGACAGGCACCAAATGTCCCCATTTCTATTCTTGGGTGGTCTCTATCTTGATAAATATCCTTACTTTCACAAAAATGAGCTAGTAAGGCTGTGAGTTCAATGTATACTATAATTTAATGACCCATTATATCAGACTCTGGCCAATTTTCAACTATGTCAGTTCTACATCAACAAGAAAAAAGGGAATAGAAACTCATAGTTGTCTGTTTCTTGTGCTGACCATGTAAATCCCAGTGTAGCCATTTTGTTTCTTTAAACTCTAGAGCACAGTTAGAAAAAGTTAGCCCACTTCACAATTCTTGGGTTCATTATTAATGCCAAAATAATCTGTAGTGGCAGTTACCTGGTTCATCTAGCCTTGCCTTCAATAGGCACATGGACTACCAACGTCCCATATTATAATACTAAAAGAATTATCACTGCTTTCAAACTCAACCAGATAATTTAATCTCCAGTTTCCTATTTCCTTGAAATGTTATCACCTGCAAGCACTCCAGGTACTACATTCTTTATTTATCATCTCAATAGATGCAGAAAAAGCATTTCATAAATTTCAACATCTTTTCATGATAAAAACTCTCAACAAATTAGGTATAGAAGGAATGTGTCTCAACACAAAAACATGTATGACAAACCCACAGCCAACATCATACTGAGCAAGGAAAAGTTGAAAACTTCCTCTAAAAACTGGAACAGGACAAAGATGCCCACTTTCACTATTCTTATTCAACATAGTACCAGAAGTTCTAGCCAGAACAATAGGCAATAGAAAGAAATAAAGGGCATTCAAATAGAAAAGGAGGAAGTCAAATTGTCCCTGTTTTCAAATGACATGATCTTATATACAGAAAAAACCTAAAGACTCCACCCAAAAATTCTTAGAACTGATAAATTCGATAAATTTGCAGTATACAAAATCAACATACAAATATCAATAGCATTTTCATACACCAATAATGAACTAGCTGAAAAAAAATCAAGAAATCAATCTCATTAACAATAGCTATTAAAAATATAATACCTAGGAATAAATGTAAGAAAGTAAGGGAAAGATCTCTATAATGAAAACTATAAAAGACAGATGAAAGAAATTGAAGAGAACATAAAAAATGGAAAGACGTCTCATGCTCATGGATTAGAAGAATTAATACTGCTAAAAGGACCATATTTTACACAAAGTGATCTACAGATTCAATGCAATCCCCATCAAAATACCAATGACAGTCTTCACAAAAATATAAAAAATAATCCCAAAATTTGTATGGGACCAATAAAGACCTTGAATAGCCAAAGTAATCCTGAGCAAAAAGAATAAAGCTGGAGACATCACATTACCTGACTTCAAAGTATACACTACAAAGCTATAGTGGACAAAGCAGCATAGTACTGGCACAAAAACAGACATGGACCAATGGAACAAAATAGAGAACACAGAAATAAATCCACACACCTACAGCAGAGTTCGTTTTCAACAAAGGTACCAAGAACATATTGGGGAAAGGATAGTCTCTTCAATTAATGGTGCTGGGAAAACTGGATATCTATATGCAGAAGAATGAAACTGGACACCTCCAACCATATACAAAAATTAACTCAAATGGATTAGAGGCTTAAATGTCAGACACAAAAAATATGAAACTACTATAAGAAAACATAGGGAAAACACTTCAGGACTTTGGCCAGTGATTTTATGGATAAGACCTCAAAAGCACAAGCAACAAAATCAAAAATAGACCCAATGAGACTATACCAAACTAAAAATCTTCTGCACGGCAAAGGAAATAATCAGCAAAGTGAAAAGATAGCCTGCAGAGTGGGAGAAAATATTTGCAAACTATTCATCCAGCAAGGCATCGATATCCGGAATACACAAGGAACTTAAGCACATTTAAAAAAAAAAAAAAAAAAAAACCTCAAATGATGCGAAAAAATGGGCAAATAAGGTGAATAGACATTTCTCAAAACAAGACATACAAAATGGCCAACAGGTACATGGAAATATGCTCAACATCACTAATCAGGGAAATGCCAATCAAAACCACAATGAGGTATCATCTTACCCCAGTCCAAATAGCTATTATTAAAAAGACAAAAAATAACAAATTGCTGGCAAGGGTGTGGAGACAAGGGGACCTCTTTTATTGTTTTGAAACAGGGTTTCCATCTGTTGCCCAGGCTGGAGTGCAGTGACATGATCACTCACTGCAACCTCCATCTGCCGGGCTCAAGTGATCCTTTCACCTCAGCCTCCCAAATAGCTGGGACTATAGGTGTACGCCGCCACCACGCCCAGCTAATTTTGTATTTTTAGTAGAGACGGGGCTTCGTCATGTTGCCCAGGCTGATCTTAAACTCCTGGGCTCAAGCGATCAGCTCACCTCAGCTTCCCAAAGTGCTGGGATTACAGGTGTCAGCCACTGTGCCCGGCTGAAAACGGAACTCTTATATACTGTTGGTGGGAATGTAAATTTAAAAATTAGCCAATATGGAAATCAGTATTTAGATTCCTCAAAAAAAACCTAAAAATAGAAAACCATATGATCCAGCAATACCACTACGGGGTATATATTCAAAGGAAAGGAAATCAGTATGTCCAAGAGATATCTGCACTACCATATTTATTTCAGCACTATCCACAATAGTGAAAATGTGGAATCCACCTAATTGTCCATCAACAAACAAATGGATAAAGAAAATGTGGTACATATACCCAGTGGAATACTATTCAGCATAAAAATAATGAAATCCTGTCATTTGTGGCAACATGGATGGGCCTAAAGGATATTATGTTAAGTGAAATAAGCCAGGCACAGAAAGTGAAATATTGTATGTTCTCACTCATGTAGAAGCTAAAAATGTTGAGACAGAAATAGAGAACAGTGGTTTCTAGAGGCTGGAAAGTGTAGGGGGAGGGGAAGATAGAAAGAGATTGATTAACAGATTTAAAATTATAGCTAGATAGGAGAATAAGTTCTAGTGTTCTATATCACCATAGACTGATGATATTTAATAATTTACTGTATATTTTCAAATAACTAGAGGAGATAATTTTTAATGTTCTCAGCACATGAGAAAAAATAAATGTTTGAAGTGAAGAATACATTAATACTTTGATTTAATCATTACACATTGTATACATGTATCAAAATATCACACTGTATTCCATAAATATGTGCAATTATTACGTGTCCATTAAAAATACCATGAAAAATTATATAAATTGAATCTTATGGCTATAATACAACATGCATCTTTTTAGTTGGCTTCTTTCACTCAACATTGTTTTGGTAATTCATCTATGTTACGTATCAACAGTTCATTCCCTTTTATTGTGTGTGATAATTCATTGTATGGCTATATTATGGTTTTTAAAATCCATTCTACCGTTGATGGAAATTTGGATTGTTTCCGGTTTGGGAATATAAAAATAATGTGGCTGTAAGCTTTCTTTTTTTTTTTTTTTTTTTTTTTTTTTGGAGACGGAGTCTCACTGTGTCCCCTAGGCTGGAGTGCAGTGGCGCGACCTCGGCTCACTGCAAACTCCGCCTCCCAGGTTCACGCCATTCTCCTGCCTCAGCCTCCTGAGTAGCTGGGACTACAGGCGCCCACTACCGCGCCCGGCTAATTTTTTGTATTTTTAGTAGAGACGGGGTTTCACCGTGGTCTCGATCTCCTGACCTTGTGATCCGCCCGCCTCGGCCTCCCAAAGTGCTGGGATTACAGGCGTGAGCCACCGCGCCCGGCCAAGGCTGTAAGCTTTCTTATATTTGTCTTTTGATGCCTATATTTATGCATTTCTTTTGGGTATATATTTAAATATCCGGAAGTGAAATTGCTACGTCAATAGAGTATGTATATGTTCAGCTTTGATAGATACTGCTAAACAATGTTCCAAGTAGTTGTGCCAATTAATACTCCAATCAGTCATAAATAAGAATTCTGATCTCTCTATATCCTCACCAACACTTGATACCGTCTACCTTTTTACATCTTAGCCATTCTGGTGGCTGTATAATAGTATCTCATTGCAGTTTTAATTTGCGTTTTCCTAATTATTTTTTAAAGTAAACTTTACTGAAGTATAATTTACACAGAGTTAAGGCACTCATTTAAAGTATACATTTTGACAAAATGTATAATGTATGAATTTCACAAAATGTATACACCCATGTAACTAACCACACCGCAATCAAGATACAGAATATTTCCATCACCCTGAAAGTTCCCTTGTTCCTCAACCAGGTCAACCTGCCCCACCCTCCGTTCCAGGTAACCTCTAATCTGCTTTCTGTCATCATAGATTTTTCTTTTCTAGAGTTTTATAAAAACTGAGTCATACACTAAGTTTTTCTGTCTGCCATTTCTGGAATAATGTTTGTGAGAATCATCCATGCCCATATCAGAAGTTTATTCCTTTTAGTGTTCCATTAGTATAAATATACCACAATTTGTATATCCATTCACCCTTTGATTGTCATTTGGGTTGTACCCAGGTTCGGGCAATTATGAATAATGTTATTACGAACAGTTGCTTACAAGTCTTTGTGTAAACATATTTTCATTTCTCTAGGGTAATTATTCAGGAATGAAAATGATGGGACATATTTTTTAACTTCCTAGGGAACTTCCAAACTGTTTTTCAGATTAATGAACCATTTTGCATTCCCACCAGCAGTATATGTGAGCTCCAGTTGTTCCACATTCTCACTAGCACTTGGCATTTTAAAAATTTTGTCTTTTTAAATTTGGCCATTCTAGAGGGTGTGTAGAGTATTTCATATTGTGTTAATTTGCATTTCACTGATGTAATGGAGTCCAATGTCACTTAATGTACTTATGGACGTTTCTTTTATCATCTTTTGTGAAGCTTGGTAAAATCTTTCACTGATTAAAAATATTTAAATCAATTTTATTGAGATATAATGCATAGATAATGAAATTTTACCAATTTTAAACAGTTTGAGGAGTTTGAAAGAAAGTATACACTCATACAACCACCACTCCAATCAAGATATAGAACATTTCCATCAGTTTAAAAAGTTCCCTCCGGCCCCTTTGAGGCAATCTCCTCCTTCCACCCCTCGCCCTTGGCAACATTGAACAGCTTCCTATCACTGTAGTTTTGGTTTTTCTAGACTTTCATATAAATAGAATCATACAGTATGTAGCATTGTTTTATTTCATAAGATGTGATTTTTATTGTTTATATACTTCTAAAAATAGCTTCTGTGAGATACAATTTATGTACCGCAAATTTCATCCTTTTGTGTTTTTTGTTTTAATTTTTATTTCTGAGACAGTGTCTCACTCTGTCACCCAGGCTGGAGTGCAGTGGCATGTTGATGGCTTACTGCAGCCTTAAACTCCTAGGCTTAAGCGACCCTCCTGCCTCAGCCTCCCAAGTAGCTGGGACTATAGGTACATGCCACCATGCCCAGCTAATTTTTAAATCTTTTGTAGAGATGGGGTCTTGTTCTGTTGCCCTGGCTGGTCTCAAACTCCTGACTTCATATGCTCCTCCCGTGTCAGATCCCAAAGTGCTGAGATTACAGATGTTAGCCACTGTGCCCAATGCAAATCCACCCATTTTTAAATGTAAGATTCAATGATTTTTAAGTAAATTTACAGTTTTACAACCATCACCAAAATCCAAATTTAGAACATTTCCATCACTCCAAAGAGAGCTCCCAATCCTCATTCCCATTCCTGGCCCAGGTAACCACTAATCTATTGTCTACCTTTTGTAATTTGCCTTTTCTGTACAGTGAATACAAATGAAATCATACAACATTTAGTCTTTGCATGTGGCTACATTTACATATAATGTTTTTGAGGCTATTCGTGTTGTAGCCAAGTATCAGTAGTTAGTTCCTTTTAATTGCTGAGTTGTTATCCATTGTATGGATATATTGCTATCTATATATTCATTCAACAATTGATGAACATTTGGATTATTTTCACCTTTTTTCTATTATCAATAATGCTGCTATGAACATTCATGGTATGTTTTTGTGTGGACATGATTTAATTTCTCTTGGGTATATACCTAGGAATGAGATTGCTGCATCATATGGTAGCTCTATGTCTAACATTTTAAAGACCTGCCAAATTGTTTCCCAAAGTGAATGAACCATTTTACATTACCAGCAGTGTATGAGGTTTCCATTTTCTCCACATCCTTGTCAACACTTGTTATTGTCTGTCTTTTTATGTAACCATCCTAGTAGGTATCTAGTGGTATCTCATTGCAGTTTTATTTTGTATTTCCCTAATGTGAGCATCTTTTTATGTTCTTATTACATATTATTGGATGAACTGTGTCCCCTCCAAATTTATATGTTGAAGTCCCAACCCCCAGTAACTCAGAATGCAACCATATTTGAGATAGGGTCTTTAAAATTGTTATTAAGTTAAAATGAGACCATTTGATTAGGGCATTAATCCAATATAAGTGGTGTCCTTATAAGAAGAGACGGATATACAGGGGCACATATGTACAGAAAGACAATCATATGAAAGGGCAGCAAGAATGGCCATCTACAAGCCATCAACAAGAGAGGCCTCATAATGAAACCAACACTACTGACACCTTGATCTTGGACTTCTAGTCTCCAGAACTGTACGCAAATTAATTTCTGTTGTTTAAGCCACACAGTCTGTGGTATTTTGTTATGGCAGCCCTAGCAAATGAATACAGCTAATGATGTTGAACATCTTTTCACATGCTTATTCACTATGGATATATCCTCTCTGGAAAAACATTTGTTCATGTCTTTTGCCAATTTTCTAATTGAATTGTTTGAGTTCTTTATTGTTGAGTTTTAAAAGTTATTTTTCTATTCTAGAGGTGAGTCCTTTGTCAGTTATATGGTTTGCAAATATTTTCCCCTAGTCTCTAACTTGTCTTTCCATCTAATTCACAGGACATTTCACAGAGCACAGGTTTTTAATTTTAATGAGGTCTAATTTATCAATTTTTCCCATATAGTATCATGATATTGGCATCAAGTCTAGAAATCTTTGCCTAGTTGTAGATACCACAGATTTTCTGCTATAGTTTTCTCTAAAAGTTTCATAATTTCACATTTTACATTTGTTTATAATCCATTTTTAGTTAATTTTTGTGAAGATGTGAGGTTTAGATCAAGGTTCATTTTCTATTTTTGCCTCTGCCTGTCCAATTGTTCCAGTACCATTTTTTGAAATGGCTGCTTTTGCGTCTTGGTAAAAATCAATTTCGCATATTTGTGTGAGGATATTCACCTTAATTTTACAAAGATATTTTTGCTGGATATCAAGTTCTAGATTACTTTTTTGTTTTTATTTTATTTTTTTAATTTTCCAGCACTTTGATAAGCTCATTCTATTGTCTTTGACTTTTATTGGTTCTCTTAAGCTTTCGGTTTTATTGTTGTACTTTTGAGGTTAATATGTCTTCTTTTTTCCCTCCAACTGTCTTAACCCTTAACTTAAAAGTCTAAAAACAATGTAAGCCCTTTAAGGAACATTTGGAAAAAAAGAGGAAATGAAGTAAAATCACATCTAATGTCATCAGCCTAGCACAACCACAGATTTGCGCTTCTGGATACTAAACATTTTAAAGAGGGTTCATTATTCAATCCCCTGCCTATTTCTTTCTTTTTAATCCTACTGTCGTTTTTTTCCCCCCTTTTGAGATGAGATCTCACTCTGTCGCCCAGGCTGGAGTGCAGTGGTGCAATCTCGGCTCACTGCAACCTCCGCCTCCTGGGTTCAAGCGATTCTTCTGCCTCAGCCTCCCAAGTAGCTGGGATTACAGGCTCCTGCCGCCATGCCTGGCTAATTTTTGTATTTTTAGTAGAGAGGGGGTTTTGTCACGTTGACCAGGCTGATCTTGAACTCCTGACCTCAAGTTATCCATGGCCTCCCAAAGTGCTGGGATTACAGGCATAAGTCACCATGCCCAGTCTAATCCTACTGCCTTCTATTTGGTTAAAGTTGTGGAGTCTCCAGCTGCATGCAATTTTATTGGACTCATAAAAATAGATATAAGGAAGCATTGCAAACGTCTACATTTATGATTCTTACCTTCTATTCAGATAGGAAGAGCAAAGTTTTCATTTCTACTAACTCCTCATGAGCCTATGTATGGTTTTCTATACATCTAATAGGGGAAGAGTCCACAAAAAGTGTATAATATGTTACATAAAAACTAGTATCTTCACCCTTCCTTTTCTTAAAAGTAAAAAGAAACTCTCCTACCTTTGATCATTTTATTTGTATTCCTCTATCTTCATTTTACTTTTTATGTTTCAGCAAACATTTTGGTCAGTTGGAATTTTGCCTACCATTTTTGGTGGTGTTCTTATACCTGGAATGATTCTCTTATGGATTATTTGTAAGTTTTTCCACTATATTGGAGAAAAAAACACCCTGAAAATTTCCCTCTACCTTTTTGGAGTTTAAATAGTATGAATCCTTCAAGTTGTTTGTAGAAAGAAAAGTCCATTTTCCCAACATGCTGAGTGTCTTCAGAGTGAAATAATATGTAGCTGGGTGCGGTGCCTCACGCCTGTAATCCCAGCACTTTGGGAGGCCGAGGCAGGCAGATCACTTGAGGTCAGGAGTTCAAGACCAGCCTGGCCAACATGAAACTCCGTCTTTACTAAAAATACAAAAATTAGCTGGGCATGGTGGCTCTCGCCTATAGTCTCAGCTACTCGGGAGGCTGAGACGTAAGAATTGCTTGCACCCTGGAGATGGAGGTTGCAGTGAGCTGAGATCGCACCACTGCACTCCAGCCTAGGCGACAGAGTGAGACTGTCTCAAAAAAAAAAAAGAATGAAATAATATGTTCATGTTACTCAAATGCACAAGTAGCCTAGCTTCGGAGAAATAAGGTGAACTTCAGATTTTGTAAGCCATTGCCAATGGCAACCACCAAATGTCACCACTCCCAGTAATTCAGGCAAAGTTACTGTTGCCACATTTACAGTTTCACATACAGGACCTCTTGGAAAACTTCCCCAAGTTTATTAGGAAATGGGGTATCCAGGAAAAGTGGGCAGACAAAGACTATTTCTACTACCTTTTTAAGTGAAGCCATGAGGTTTAGCTTCTCTAGGAATTTACATGAATGACTTCTATGCAAGATCGCCAAGGGTTTCTCCCAGAAATTTATAGGACTTGTGTCTGCATTTTGAAAGGCAGACTATTATCCTGAAGTTCTTTCCACAGTGCTTATTAAAGTACAACTTTATATAACATTTTACAGTTTTCTGAGTGGTTTAATAATGTAACTATATACTGGAACCTCATATAATGTAACTGTACACTGGAACCTCATTGCCAAAAACCTGTGCGGTTGATAGGCTAAAGGTTGTCCCCATTTTAGAGATAAGAAAATTAAATCACTTGTCCAACGTATTAGAGAACCGAACAAGTAATAAATGACAGAACTAAACAAGTACCTGAGTCAGTCTTCTGATGCTTGGTGCCCTTTCCTTCCCACCACACTGCCCCCATCTCAGAAGATATTAAATATCCATTCAAAAAATCTGCTAAGTTTGCAAAGAATGGCTTTTTATTTCAGGCCTTTCTTACACGTGGAAATTGTCATCAGTTTTCTAAGAATATTTTGGTACTCAAGTTTCTATGGTTGTGTTTGAGCAGAGGGAAATTCCACTGTTAGTCCAAGGCAAAGCTCCTACTCCCAGGCTAACAATTTCACTACATGGGCAGGTCACTTCTCGGTATCTGTGAAAGAGTTACACACTACTGAAAGCTCAATATAAAATTTGATTTTCAATTGAATGTGCTCCCAAAATCCCCAGCAGAAGGTGAGGAAATTGAACATGTGCATCCTTTCTGCCCAGTGTAGACACAGGCTGGGACAAGACTCTGACCTTGGGCAAACCTTCCTAGATGTTGTGGGTTCAAGTTGGAGTTTTTATTCCTGAATTCCTGAATCTCACCCTTCTCCTTAACCCTTCCCACCAAGAAAACTATATGTGCAAGGAGCAATAGTAAGCAATAGTAAGCAAAGTGTCTATTAATAAACGCTTGATCTGAGAATTCAGCATAGGCTTGGTAACCTTGTTCTCCTCTTTCCTTTGCAGGGTTCTTTGGTTTAAAAAAAAAATGGATTGGAAAATGCAGCTTAAGCTACTCCCTTCACTCTGAAACTGAGAAGCTAAAGTCTTCAGAACAAATTTGGCCTGACCTAATCATCCAGCAGCAAGTGGAACTGGCTATTTAGTCACAGATGTGTATAATTCTTTTCACCGTGATGACCTAGCTCACCAGTGAGCTGTGGCCCAATGATTGGCCTCAGACCAGTGAGATTAGAAACTCCCATGCAGGAAGAGCAAAGGTGCCTGAATTTGCAGGTGAAAGTATTTTCTCTCACCATGGACTAAGGCTGAAGCACAGAGAGAGGGTTAAAAATGTTTTGCTTCCCTAGTATTAGAGAGGGAGTACACTTGCTGTTTCACATGTGTCTATTGGGGAGAGATTGATTTCAATGTTGGTTCCCGCTCTCGAGTTGCCATGGTGATGAGCAAGTGAAAAACAAATGATAGCAGAAAGAGAAATTCAGTGCCACCCAGAG
Organism: Macaca nemestrina; assembly: GCF_043159975.1. NCBI lineage: Eukaryota > Metazoa > Chordata > Mammalia > Primates > Cercopithecidae > Macaca > Macaca nemestrina. Next base: position 48,445,756 of record NC_092145.1, on the reverse strand, counting down.
ATCCAGCACTCCAGAAGGAAGTAACAAGATTTCCCTCTGAGCAGAACCAAGCTTGCCAGTGTCGCATGGGGGCTAGGAAGAGGGTGTTTGGGCTCTATGATTTGTTATCTCAGCAGTGCTCATTTTGTCACCAGTGTGTTAGAATGAGAAAACATGGCCACTGTTATTGACAGTCAAGCCTGCATCCTCTGCCCCCAAAGTCATATCAAATGACACCGAGAGCTTTGAGTTATTATCGTACTGCTTCTCTCAGTGCCTACAAACAGATGCTGCCATCAGGACCCATGCTGATGACATGCATCAACACCTCCCAATCTTTGTGCTGACTAGGGACAAGGCTGCCCTTTTGAGACCCTGCCCTGATGGTTATATCCAACACGAAAAGAGTGGCTAAGTCAAGTTGGCTGTGAGTACGGGACAGCAGCTAATTCTTTAGCAGTGCAAGCAGCTTGGCTGAGAAGATAATGTTCACCTCTCTGAAAACCCATCATCTAACATTTAATTGTATTCTTGGCATGTTTTGGAGATGTGGCTGTCTTGGGTCACCAGTCCTGGCAACATGGTACCACTTCTTTTAGGTGAAGAATCATAGTTTGATAGTTTCCTGGAAATACAACCTTGGCCTCAGTAGAAGCGGGAAATTGGTGTCAAAGTGTAGTGGTGTGGCCTTCAAAAGTAAGCTCCGTCCTGGATTACAAGTGCTTCATATTTAGTCAGAGCTCAAGGCCCTGGATGATTGCAAGGGTTGGTAGAAAGCACTGGACTCAACATCGAGATTCTGGAGGTTAGTCCTGACTCCTGCACTGACTTGCTGTGCAACCTTGAGCAAGTCATTTCCCTTGTCATCATCTTTAATATCCTCATTAAAAAAATTGTTACCAGGCACAGTGGCTCATACCTGTAATTCAATTTGGAAGGTTGAAGTAGAAGGATTGCTTGAGCCCAGGAGTTCAAGACCAGCTTGGACAACAAAATGAGACCACTGTCTCTACAAAAATAAATAAATAAATCAGCAGGGCATGATGCCACACGCCTGTAGTCCTAGTTGCTCAGTAGGCTGAATTGGAAGTATTGTTTGAGCCCAGGAGTTTGAGGCTGCAGTGAGCTATGATTGAGCCACTACACTCCAGCCTGGGTGACAGTGAGACCCCATCTCTAAAACAAAATGAAAAAAAATGAGAGTACTGGGAGTATTAAGAGATTCAAGTGAGATCACGGAGGTAAAGCTGCTTTGAAACACAGAAAGAGCCTAGAACCTGTGTAAAGCAAGCTTATTAACATTCCCAGAATACTGAAGGACAAAGATGTGCAGTCCAAGATGCTTGAAAGTGTACATGGAGAAAAGCCAGTATCTTAGCCCATGTCTTTCCCATAAGCTTCAAGGGAGTGTGTTGACAGTACTTGGGGCACCAGGGCTTAGTAGAGCTAGATAGTGTATTAGTCTGTTCTCATGCTGCTAATAGAGACATACCCAAGACTGGGTAATTTATAAAGGAATTGACTCACAGTTCCCCAGGGATGGGGAGGCCTCAGGAAACTTAGGATCATGGTGGAAGGAGAAGCAAACAAGTCTTTGTTCACATGGAGCAGCAAGGAGAAGTGCCAAGCAAATTGGGGAAAAGCCCCTTGTAAAACCATTAACTCTTCTGAGAACTCACTGTCACGAGAACAACAGCATGAGGTAACCACCGCCATGATTCAGTTACCTCCCACCATGTCCCTCCCATGACATGTGGGGATTATGGGAACTACAATTCAATTTGAGATTGGGGGGCAGGGGCACAGCCAAACCATATCAGATGGGAAAGGCAAGAGAAGTCAAAATGATGACGAGTATTATGATACCATGTGTCAAAAAGAACAATTATTAGATGTGTATACATTCATATATACACCTATGCACTATATATAGTAGTGTGTGAACATGTATATATAAATATATATGTATGTCTCTATCACATCTGTAATGTGCCAAGTACCCTGCTAGTCCCTTACATATGCTGTCTCATTTAATTCTTACATTAACCCTGTTAAAATGGTATTATTATCATTCCTATTTTATAGATGAAGAAACTAAGGCTTAGAGACATTTTCTCATGGTCACTTAGCTAACAAGGAGTCGAGCCAGTATTTGAACCCAGGTTTAGTTTTAAGTCCAGAGTCTGTCTCCTTAGCCACCAGGCACAAAACAGTGCTGGCCGTAGAATCCTCTGGGTGGATGAGCCCCCTCATCCCGGGCCTTGTGCTGTAGGTTTAGAGTTCAGCCACTAGAGGGGGTTGCCTGTCTTGCTGTTAGCGAACACAAGTTGAATCGCTAGGGACTTGGAGGCCACCGTTCTCTCCCTTGGCTGGAAGACTTCTAGAAGAACCCAGAGCCTTACTCCAGCTGGTTCCTGGTCTCTCCCTCAACCTCTTTTAATTCATAGTTGGTCCCAGGCCTCAAGGTGTCCCCAGTGATGGGGATAGCAATGCCTTTGTGTGACAGTTTACACACTTCTTTCCCCATAGGCTGCAGGAGGCCAAGGTGAGCTGCCTGCCCTAAGGGACTTTCAGGGCTTCTCTGGGGGAATAAGGAGAAGGGAAGGAGGAGACTAGTAGTTAACAGCCAGGACTCTGTAGTCGCACTGTCCTGTTCTACCCCAGCTTCCCACTCACTCCCTGTGCCACTAACAGGTCACTTCACTTATCTGAGTCCCGGTTTCTTATCTGTAAACATTAGGATGCCCCACCACCACCACCACCCAGTTCAGGATAAAGCGTGTGTGGTGCCAAGTACAGTGCCTGGGATAGCACGGGAGAGCTCAGCAATTGGTAGTTCCTCCCACTTTTCAGCCAGAATGAGACGTGCCCAGCCAGGGCCCATTCCACTCTGAGGCAGCACAGCACTGAGGGGCAGGAACAGAATTCCCTCATCCCCCTCTCACCTCTGGTAGCACTGTGCCCGAAGCTCAGGTGCTATGAGAGTCTGCCACTGCCAGGCAGGAGGTCCCCAAACATTCCTCCCTCAGTGACACCTTTCAGAGGCCCTCAGTTTTTCCTGGCACCTGGCCCAGAGTTCTTCATATCCTATGACTCACTTCCCCGCAGCCAGAACTTAAACCTTTTCTCCCTTGCCCTCCCACAGATTTAATCCTTCAGCAAACCCTGTTGATTCCACCTCCTGAAAGCTCAGGGCTCTGGAGTCAGGCGGCCCTGAATCCTGGTTCTGCCACTTACCATTAATGTAACCTGGAGCAATTGCTGTCATCTCTCAAATCTTGGGTCGGTCATTTATTAATTGCGTGACCTTAAGATTCCTTAACCTCTCTGAACCTCAGTTTCCTCATCCATAAAACAAGGAAAATAATAGTGCTTGAGTTTTAGGGTTGCCATAAGGATTAAATGAGGTAAAATGTGTAAAGAGCCTGACACTTAGAAGGTGCCACAGTTTACCAACTGTGTGATTTGGGGCAAATTTTAAAAACCAGTCTAAGCCTCAGTTTTCCCAACTATACCGATCCTTCAAAGTTGTTGTATTAAAGGAGTTAATCCATGTAAGGTTCGTAACAAGAATTCCAGAATTATCAGCTGTTCTCTTATCCTCCTAGGTATCCTGTTGTCTAGTCTTCTCTGGACAGGGAAAGCCCCACTCCCACACTTGTGGGTGTCACCACCTCCTACCCACCCCCACCCCACTGTGCCTGTATGGCTCTCTAGCGGAGAGACAGTTCATCTCCTCTCCTCTCCAGTCTCCTGTCATAAACTACCTGACTTCACTGTTTTACCTGTCATGGCCTGGTGTTGGTTCCTGTATTTTTTTACTTAATTACCGCTGACAAGGTTTGTAGCATCTTCCATGCAGGCACACAAACCCAGGCATAGAAACCCAACTAACTCTTAGTTTTCTCATTAATAAGTGGGGATAATAATAAGACCTATCTCTAGGACTCTTGTGATTACAAGTACCACACGAGACGATGGGTGTAATGTCAGTAGCAAGTGCTGTGGCACCCGCTTTCAGAGCACTCATTCCTTGTTGGCTTTCTGTATCTGGGTTTCTGGGTTTCCATGGAGGTTGTCACGAGCCTTGCCAGCCAGGGGATAAACGAAAAACACAGGAACCAACACCATGTTCCTGATAGGCCAAAACAGTGGATTCAGGTCCGCTAACAACCTTGTTTGGGACGGGGATTGGCCACCATTTGGCAAAAAGGAAGTGGGGAGTAAAGGAGACAATGTATCTACCCACTAGATGGGTCACACAGGCACAGTTTCAAGGAGGGGCTGAGAGGTGAGGTTTTGTAACACCCACTGGGTAGGCAGACGGCTTTCCATGACCAGGCAAAGGAGAATAGGCAACTATTTTAATGAGCATGTTCTGTGTGGGGAAGAGGTGTGATACAATAAAGAACTACAGTCAAGAGTTCAAGACCAGCCTGGCCAACATAGTAAAACCCTCTCTCTACTAAAAATGCAAAAATTAACCGGGCATGGTGGTGCACACCTGTAATTCCAGCTGCTCGGGAGGCTGAGGCAGGAGAATTGCTTGAGCCTGGGAGGTGAAGGTTGCAGTGGGCCAAGATCGCACCACTGCACTCGAGTCTGGGCAACAGAGTGAGACCTTGTCTCAAAAAAAAAAGAAAAAAAGAAAAAGAAAAAGAAAAAAAACTACAGAGGTTGTAGTGAAAGCGTTAAGAGCAGAGAGTTGACCTTGACACTTGAGGGGAGTGGGCCTATGAATTGAGCCAGCATGCAGCAGATAAGGCATTTGAACCCAGGTACATCTGCTTCCAAAGCCCATGCTCTTAATCATTACAACATTAAGGGCTGGCACATAGTAAGTGCTCAATAAGTATTGTTTAATGAAGGAATTCATAGTGCTGCCTCTTTCTGAAAAGTTTTCTCCCTCCATTACTACTCATGCCCATCCTTCAAAGCCCAGTTCAAATGCAGCCTCACCCCAACAGATATGTCCTCTCACTGCTGCTACAAGGTGGGAGAAACAGGAGGAAATCAGTGCTAGGATGGGGGAAGTACTGGAACACTAGAATGGGCCAGCTGGGTGGAGCTGGAGGAAGGACTCTTGAGTTTTGCACAGAGATTTTTCTCCTGAGTTTGTGCACTGGAGTTGAAGTTGGTACAAACATTGGAAACGCCCATAACAAAGTAACTCATACTGAGCTCTGATTAGTCAGAACAGTGAATTCCAATTACTTAGCAACCACGTATGGGGAGGAGGATTGGAAGCCATTTCAAGACAGGGGACGGAGAGGACAGTGAGACAAAATGTCTGCCCAGTAAACAACAGCATGTGTGCAGTAAGGGAGGTGGGGTTGGGAAATGAGAAGAGTCCATTCTGAGTTAAGAATTACTACTCCAAGGATTTTAGGGTCTTTAAATCCCTGAGGATTTAGGGATTTGTAATTCTATGCTATATAATACCTTAAAACCAAGGATATTGGGATTCCAAGGATTTTAAATCCCTATAACCTATGGTATAAGGATTCGAGCAATTTTTGAGCTATGAAATGCTGGGTGCTTAGGACCCAAAACAAGGATTTTAAACAGAACACTGGACATTTTGAAGTACTAATTAATCTCCCTTCTACTTCAAATCAATCCTGGTTTAACCCTTGGAACAGTGGTTTCCAAATTGTGTTTCCCACAGTCTAGGGATCCCTGAAAGTGCCTCACAGAAAGGGGTGGAGACAGCTACTTTACCAGAGAAGACACCAGCATAAGAATTCTGCCCTCCCCCGCATTATGGCTTCCACCTGGGTAGCTCCATTTTTATTTGATTTATATATTGGGATTCTGCATTCAATTCAAAAGAAAAGTTTTCCTGCTAAAGCACAAAAAATATGTTTACAAACCTCTGGCCTTGGAAAAAGGGAACTGAAACCTGTGGGCTACCATTTGAATGTAGACAGTGGTCCAGGGAGCCACACTTCGCCTCTGCTTTTTGTTGTTGTTTTTTTATTATTATTATTGTTTGGGGTTTCTTTCTTTTTTTTTTATTTTGGAATAAACACTGAAAAGATGCTTTTACTGGTAAACCATCAAATGGTGCCAGGAAGATCAAGTGGTGATAACTGACAAATCAGTTATTAGTTGAGTAAATCGTCATTAGCTGACTCTGGCCTATAAGATCATTTCCTTTATAAAATCAGTAATAGCAGCTACTAAGACTACTATTATTATGACTACTACCATTTATTGAGGGTTTGTACTATACGACAGGGGGCATGCTAAGTACTTTACATATATTATCTCATTTAATCCCCACAATAACTCTGAAAGGAAGTATTATTGGCCCCATTTTACAGATGAAGAGACTGAGACTCAGAGTGGATAAGTAACTGGCCCAAGGTCATACTGCTAGCACATGGTAGATTCCACTTTACTTGCAAACAGAAACAGAATGGACTAAAAGAATTAATGTAGTCAAAGGTCAACTGCCTGGAAGCCTTAATTAAAGAACAAGGTTAAATTTTGACCAATAGATGGCACCAGTGTGTGAGTATGGTGGCCTACTCAAGGTTTTGTCCAATGCAGGCAAGTCCCAGCTAGGGTTCAGAACCGAAGCAGCCTGTCTCATGTTGAGGGAGGAGGAAAAGAAAGATGGTCATCGTTTTGCTCCTGAGAGAGATGACATTACCCTCTCCCCTTTGTAGCTAAACCAGGAAGCTGGCAAGTTGAGGAACAATGGTGGTTCCACCAAGAGCTGCTTTCAGAAGACTTGAGAATCTTTTCTCTTTCAGCATTTTCTGAGCACCTCCTTTGTGCCAGGCAGTGTTCTGTGCAATGAAGTCATATGGGAATATCGAATACAGCCCCAGATTACTACATAGGAAAGGAGGCAAATGCTATGTTAGAGGAGGCTCTGAATGTGTGGGGGCACCCAACCTGGTGCCTGAGGGGTCTGGGGAGGCTTCCTACAGCAGGGGTGTCTGAGCTGGTTCTGTTGGATGAATGAGAGTTTACCAGGCATGCGAAAGTGGAAAGGCATTCCAGACAGGGTTAAGGACACAGAGGTGTTAGAGAGCATGCCACATTCAAGGAGAGGCAGTGTAAACTTCAAGAGTTGAGAGATGAGTCTGAAGAGACAGGCAAAACCCACACAATTGAAAGGCCTAGAATATCAAGTTAAGTACTTGATTTGTGAAGATATAGCACTGTGTATGAGTGTGTGTGTGTGTATGTGTGTGTGGTGTGAACACATATATTTTTCTGAGTAGAGAAGCCACAGGTTCTCAAGGGGATCTGTGACCCAAAAAAAAAAAAAAAAAAAAAAAGCCCAAAAGTGTTGGCAAAGGCATGATATGGTCTAATATGGTGGTCAGTGTGGAAGATGAATCACAAAGGGACAACTGGAGGCCAAAAAAAAAAAAAAATAGTCGAAGAGTAATTGGAGCAAGGGTAAGCATGAGGGTCTGAGCTGCAGTAAATACAAAGGGAATTGAAGGGAAAAAATGCTAGGACCTAGTAGCCCTCCTCCCCACATGCACACAGCCATCTCTGAGGCTCAGATGAGGCTGCACCTGTCACTTTTCCCCTCTCACCTCCATCCCTACTCCCAACTTTCAAGCTGCCTTTTGGGGGCCTTTTTGTTTCCTTTCCAAGCTGTCCTTGAAGTTTAATCAAGTCTGATTTCACAAGTTGATGGAGGGGGCCTGGCCCCATGCTGGGTCCCCAGCCCTACAACCCCATGAAGAAAAACTTGTCAACTGACCTCAGGTAGGAAAAGCAATGAATTGGCCTTGAGCTGGTCTCTGACCCTCTGCCCATGGCTTCACAGCATGGGCAGAGTTCAGTTAAGAAATCAGCACAGTTCCAAGAAAAAGGAAAACACCCTCCAGTTTATTTTTCTCCTGATTCATCTCATGCCAACACACAGACTTCAATGGACAGCAGGCAAAATGGGGGTCATCCCCAGAGGAAGCCGATTCTCTACACGCCCCCTTCCCTTACTGTAAGACTCATCAAAAAGGCACCCCAACCTTACATGGATCTGCTGTTGGTATTCCTGGGGGTGAAGCCAGAAGTCAGGCTTTCCACAGAGAGACGGGACTACATGTCCACCTGGGAAGGCTGGGGAGTCAAAGGGCCTGAGGAGTGACTACTTCCCTCCGCAAGGGCATGCTCTGCCCTGTTCTGCTTCCTGGAGGCTTCAGCAAGCCTTCCTTCTTCTAGAGCTCCTAGAACCCTCCCATGGTCAACACAACAGCAGCCCAGACAATGAGATGCCAGAGGCCTGGGCTTATAGGCCAGTCAGGTGAGCCAGGGTGAGCTGGGCAGTTAGAGGACCCAATTTTCAGTCCAGAAAGCTCTATCTAATTGATGTCTGTGGAAACTTGCCAGACAAATTGAATCCCAATCAGCTCTGGCTGCCTCCATTTGGATAGGTTAGGGGTAGGGAAGGGGGATGAGCTGTGGCGCTGTAGGATATGGACCCTGGTACCCTCACACACCCTTCTGGCCTCTTTTCATCAGCCTCCTACTTCTCTTCTTCATCCTCCTCTTCTTCATCTTCCTCTTCTTCTTCGTTGTCTGAGTCCTCATATAGGTTGATGGTTGCCTGGACAGGAAAGTTCTGCAGTAAAATCTCCCCAGCACTGTACAGATAGTCGAAGGAGTGGGATTTAGGCCAGAAGAGCCTGTGGACAGAGAAGAAACATGGCCCCTAACTTAGACAGGTCTCATATGTGCAGAGGGGCCAGTAGGGCCAAGAAAGAAGCTGGCCCCTAAACCCCTTCTCTTGGCTGCAACAATGAGGTCAGAGGGAAAGGAAGAAAGAAAGTTTTGTAACAGAACCTTCTGCAATTGTTACAAAATGGCCCCACGCAGGAAGGTAACCCCTTATGGACCTATAGTGGTGGGGGCGGGGGCCCAGCCCCAGCATCTATCAACTATGGCTCTGACCCCATCTGCTACCTACCCCAGAAGGCTTCTAGCCAAGAATTCTCCAGCCCTGTGGCCCCCATCTCCTTCCACTGAGGATTATTTCACTGACCCATCCATGGGGGATCATTCTTGGGCATCAGTAACAATGCCTCCATGGAAGACAGCCTTGGCCAAGTCCCTTAACCTCTCTGGGCTCCAACTTTCTCTTCTATGAAACAGCGATCATAGATAGCAATCCCTCCCTTCTCCTGCTTTACAAGACCTTTGTGAAGATTCAAAGAACTAATGGATCTATGTCAAGTTTGGAGCTTGATGCCAGAAGCTTACCTGACAGGGTGATGGAACTTGGATTCAGCCTTGGTGACCTCAGCAGCTGTTGCTCCACCAGCAGCCTGTCCAAAGCAAAAGCTAGCATGTGGTTCAAAGTACATGGCTAGATAACTTCCTCGTCTGTACCAGAGGTCAGAAAGCTGCAGGTAAAATGATCTTGAAGAGACCTTAGACATCTCTGGGACCCAGCAACCCCCAGTACCTGCCCCTCAACAAGGGGTCTCTCTTGTTTCTGGTTAAAAAACAAGCAGACAGAGTCCTGTGGGTTGTTTGCTTCCCTCTTCTGTTCCAGCACCTGTTTGGAGGCTCTCCAGGGGACAGAGTTCTACTGGAGCAGCAAAGATTCAAGGAGATGGGGTGGGTGGGAAAGCACTGGGGCAAGGTGCCAGGAGACCAGGCCTCAAGCACCAGCACTGCCCCACACTGGATGTGGGGCTTGCCCAGATCTCTTGTCCACTCTGAGCCTTGGTCTCCTCATCTTTCCAATTGCCACAGAAAACTTGGATCTGCTCTCTGTTGGAATCAAATGTTGGCAAAACTGTGAGGATGCTATCTCAGATCTGCACCCTTGGACTGAGGTCAGGGGTTCTCTGGGAAGTGACCTGGTCAGTGTTAATGCATGTGGCTGCATGTCATGCGTCACAAGGGCTCGAACTCACCAAATCCACCAGCTTCCTCATCTGCCTTGGGGAATCATTTGTGGAAGACAGCCAGGGCCTCCAGAGACAAGTTCCTCTGGGACAAAGAGAAGAGATTAATCGGTAGAGGAAGAGACTGAAAGGTGGACTCCCTGAGATAACAACAGGCCTCCCAAAAGCTTGGCTCAGGTGCCATCTGCTCCAGGAAGCCTTTCCTAAGTCTCCTGAGCCCCTTCCAGGACAGATACCCCTTCTCTCAGCTTCAGCAATGTTGTTATTGCTTTTATCATCCTGTTTTGTAATTGTCTATTTACTTGTCTTTGGGCTTCTTAAGCTCAAAGATATGTTCAATCGTATCTGAATCCTCAACACCTAGCACAATGTCTGGTACACAGCAGCTGTTTCAGTAAATGTTTGTTGAAGGCTAAATGTTTGGAGTAATGAATAGGGGTTAGATGGAAAATATCTTGCCTCCTACTTCCTGCTCCAAGAAGTAGAACTCAGAGCTCTACCATCTTCCTGGGCTGAGGAAGAGGGCCAGAAATGTCCCTGGGCCCACTGCTTCCCCACTGTACTTGCAGAGGTAGGAAAAAAGCCAATGGAAATCTTATGTCATGGTCAGGAAAAAGACAATGTCCCAGTCAAGGACCTCTTTAGACTTTGGTCCTCTTTCCCCATACTCCGCACCGCCACAGTCTAGATTGTGTTAAGCCCAGGTTTCATAGCAGTTCCCCATCCCCCTCAGGGGACTAAGCCACCTGGCCTATGAAGACCTGGCTGCTTCACCTTCAGCTTTGGCAACAGCCACTGTCCCCAAGTCCCCTCTTGCCACCCAGCGGGATTAGTGAGGTGAAAAGCCAGATGAGATATTCCAGCTAGAGATGAGGAGGGAGGGCTATGAGGCCATTGCTTTTCCCCTTCACAGAGAACAGGGTGCCCTGGACATCTCATTTTCCTTCCTCTCTCAGGAAGCCCTCAAGCCTAAGTTCAGGTTGCCAAAGGCCACGCTCAACTTACCTTTCACTCCCATCTACTTCTTTTCCAGAGGAGAGAAGAGGAGATGGGCTTAGCAGGCCAGGGAGTGCCAGTGGGGCTTGTGCTAGGTCTGGAGCTAGGGCCAGGGCCAGGGCTGGAACAGGGGTGGCAGCAGCAACACAGGCAGCAGAGTCCATTCTTAGGGGACCAGAGCCAGGCGGACTGTGGGGTCCCCTACTTCCCAGAACCTTCTGCACTCTTTTGGCCTTTCCTGGGACACCCTTTTATAAGCCCTGCCTGGTCTTATAAATTATTCAGGGAGGACAGGGGTGGGATGATTCGGGAGGGGGACAAAGATTTAGGGAAGGGGCTCAAGGAGGGAGAGCTGGGTTCCTGGGTGTGAAATCTCTCCCAGTTGAATAAACATGGTGTCAGTGGGAGGTGAGGGATTTGCTTTGCCTCCAAGTCAGAAAGGAAAACACAGAAGGGGCAAATCGCACACCATTTGTGTGAATTCCCCAGGCAGTAGCAAGGCCTGAGAGGGGAAGGAGAGGAGCTCATTAGCACTCTGAAACCATAGAGCTGTCAGGGACAGAGGGCTGAATAGACAGGCCTTTAACAAAGCCAATTCCTGGCAAGAAGAGACAACTGACTTCTTTAAGGAGAGTGAGGGACTCACTTGTTATTTCAGCTCAACCTCAAATAGATTTGCCAGGTGGACCTGAATATAGGGTGACTGCCATTAAGCATATCATCTGGGTTAGGGAAAAAAGGGGGCATTCTGGGCAGAGCAGGCCCAGTTGCCTGTACAGTAAACCTTAAGTCTTCTTTCAATGCCCCTCAGCCCCTTACTGATCAGTTCATTTGCCAAAGTGCCCCCTCCAGCCTCAGCAGTAAGTGGCCCAGTGAAGGAGAGCAGGCGGGATTTCACAGGGCCTCTGGGTGAGATTCCAAACCTCAGAGCTCAGCTTCCAGTTCAGGAGCCAGGGTGCTGGGGAGAGGCAAAGTTCTGCCCGACTACAGAGCCGCTGAAGGACCAGCCCCAGCCCTAGGCCTCAGTTCCCTCACATGAAAGATGAGGGTGCTGACCCAGTGGTCCCATAGGACCATGCCAGCCTGAACACTCTCTGACGGGGGCTACATAAATGGGTACTGAACCTAGGCAAGCCCAGAGGCTTGAGCACAGTCCTCGGCCTTAGCCAGCCTTCTGGGCCTTTGCCAGAAAGCTTCTAGTTACAACTACTGGCAGGGACCTTATGCTTCAGAGGTCTCAAAAATATTCCTCCTGACCTCAGTGTCTAGCCCCAGCACAGATTTAGCTTCTTGGGTGTTCATCACAGTCCGGTTTGTAATGGTCGAAAATTAGAAACAACCTCAATGTCCAATAATAGGAAACCAGTTACATTAATTAGGGCAAATACTTGCAACTGAATACCAAGCAGGTGCTCATGATCATGTTCTGGGAAGTGTAATTTTTCAACACAGACAATGGAAAAAAATCAGATGGTAAGATAGCATGACTAATTTAAGGGCTCCTCATTTCTCTGTTCACCTATCCCTCATCTTCACCTCACTTCCAATTCTAGTCTCACTATGTTCTTTTCAGCAAAGGAAAATTGAAAACAACCTAAATGTCTCACTTTTAAAAGCTGGTTAGATAAATCATTGGGCAGTTACACAATTTCATATTAAAACTGGCATGGTAGAAGAATGAGGGAAAAGTTAACATATTGAAAGAGTGAAAACAAAATAAGTGTCTAAAATATTACTTAAAGGATGATCCCATTTTGGTAAGAAAAAAGATGTAGAATGGACAGCGTGCAGAGAAAAAATAAGACTGGTGAGAAGAAAGAATGCTAGGGTTGTCATTTCTGGGAGTAACAGTGGAGTGGATTTTTACTTTATGTTTTTCTGAATTTTCTAAAAAGTTCCACAATGAACTGATATTATTTGAGTAGTGAAAAGGAAAGGCACTAAAAATAAACATAAACCAAGAAAGAAATGTTTATCCCTGGAGGAGAGAAAGCTGGGTGAAATGACAGATATTTTCAAATATCTGAAGATTAGACTGCAATGAGATTACACTTGTTCTGGGTGACTTCAAAGGGCAGGGCTGAGGCCCATGGCTAGAAGCTACAGGGAGACACATTTTGGCTCAATCAAAGGAAAACTTTCTAATGGCTCAGTCACCACCTAACCCAAGGACCTGGCACAGTCCCAGCCCTCAATAAACAGAGGTTTATTATATGAGATGAAATGAGTTCAGTGGAATGTGCTGCCTTGGACTGGAGAGAGCTCTCTGTCCCTGAATTTTCTAAGTGCAAGCTAGATCCCAGGTCCTGAAGAGGGAAATCTTGTGGGGAAAGAGAGGGTTGCTGGGGAGCCGGAGCATCTATCAATCTCTGAGAGTTCTTGCTAAATTTACCTTCATGAGCTGAGCATTTGCTTGTACTGACTGCATCATTGGCTGAAAGGAGGATTGTGGCTCAGAGAAGGAGTCAGGCTGAAAAGACTGGGCTGGAAGGAGATGGCGTGCAAAGGAGAAAGAAGCACAATACCTGTTGTCACACTCTAGGATCTTTTCCACTTGTAAGTGGCCTCCGAGAATCAGCAGAAGGAAGGAGGGAGAGGGCTAAGAGGCAGATATTCCTCCTGAGCTCGGGGCTTATGCCTGACCAGACTCAACCATGCCACCCATCATGCCACCTCCCATCTTCAACTTGTGTTCCTTCAGTCACTCCCTTCACATTAGGAGCTGTCCAGTCCCTTCACTCCTCTGACTAGCAGGCCTCAGGGTTCCACTTACACTCAGCTCCCAGCATGCTCTCCTGGAGCCCAGGGAGCCTTCAGTCCTGTTTCCATGGGTCTTTGTCCTCCCTACACAATGGCTGTGTCTTGCTACCTCCTAGGAATTGCCTCAGCCTCATTTAGCTTGTGGGACATGAAGCCGCTGGCTCCTCTTGTTGGCTTTTCCCTGGCCTGTAAGATTTAAGGCCTGCAAGTGTTGCTGGGTAAAAGTTGGCTGTTCTCCTTTTCACTTAACACAAAACAGGAGTAAACTGGTCAGCAAGGCAGCAGAAAAGGTCTGCATCAACCAAGATGGAGATCTGCCTATCAGAGCAATTAAGATCTTACCTCTGTTCCCCGTAACAGCCCTATAGTGCTTCTGGGTTTTGCCAGTGATTGCTTTTCCAGACCTTTCTGAGAGTACTGGGGTTAGCATTGCCTAACGAAGGGACAGACAGGAAAGGAAAGTGCCGTGGACTCTGCCTCAAGCTTAGCGAGGGAGACAAGACCAGAGGGAAGACAGACTTGACCAATCTCAGCTCACCTCAGTCATCCTTGAGCATGTTCCCTTGTCAAGGCCCCAGCTCCAGCCTCCACATTTCGCTTTGGCCACATTCCAAGCTTCCTTCACCCTCCTTACCATGTTCCTGCCCCTCCCCTCTCTGCGTGGAATAACCTCTCCTTCTACTTCCCTGAGAAAACAGAGGCCTTCAAGCGTGAATTACCTCAGTGCCCTGCCCCACTCCCCCCTCAAACTTGGCCTGCCTTTCCAACTTCCTTCCCCTCCAGCCCTCTCTTCTCAGGGGACAAGGTGCCCCTCTGGTTAAAGGCTAATCCCTTCGCCTGGGCCTTGGCCTCATCCACCTCCTTCCTGGGCCCTTCCTCCAGCCATTTGTTATGCTTCTTGTCTTTGGGAAAGTTCAGCTTCTCTATACCAGCTCTTTCTCTCCTAATTATAAAATGCTTGTCTCTGTTATCCCAAAAAACAAGAACTCCCTCTCCACTGTGTGTTCTCTTGCTCCTTTAACTTGCTCTTTCTCTCTTGATCTCTTTCTCTCCCTCCCTCCCTCCTTTCCTCTCTCTATTTTCTTTCCCTCAGTCTCAAATTTATTGAAAGTACTCTACATGCTAGACTTCCGCTTTTCCTGGCTTCCCACTCACACCTCAACCAAAAGGAGTTTGGCTCCAGCCACATTATCTCAGTGAAAGGGCTCTGTCACCAATGACCTCCTAATTGCCAAATTTGATTACTTCTTTGAACTCTGGGTGGCAAAAGACACTGTTGGCCAAGTCCTCATTTCTGAAACTGTCCCCTCTTTTGGCCTGCATGATCACGCTTTCTTGGTTTTCCTCCTGCCTCTGGAACCATTCCTCATGGTCTCTTTTGCTGGCCTCTCTTCCTTTGCCCATTCCTCGAATCAGTGGTTCTCCAATTACAGTCCACAAAACAGGCTGATATTATACAGCGATGTTTTCATGGCAAAATGAAAAAAACTTTACTAGGAAAGTTTTTCAATAAATAAATCTTTTCAATTATAAAGGATTAGGCCGGGCACTGTGACTCACACCTGTAATCCCAGCACTTTGGGAGGCTGAGGCGGTCAGATCTCTTGAGGTCAGGAGTTCAAGACCAGCCTGGCCAACATGGCAAAACCCCGTCTCTACTAAAAGTACAAACGTTAGCCAGGCATGGTGGCACACACCTGTAATCCCAGCTACTCAGGAGGCTAAGGCAGGAGAATTGTTTGAACCCAGGAGGTGGAGGTTGCAGTGAGCCGAGATTGTGCCACTGTACTCCAGCCTGGTCAACAAAGCGAGACTCCCTCTCAAAAAAAAAAAAAAAAAAAATTTATAAAGGACTCTCCTTCGTTCTGAGATTATGCTCTTCCTAGTTTTTGGTAGTAAAATGTTCTTTGAAATGATGGCAATGATGGAAGTTACTTTATTTCTTTAATGTTTCTACTTTGGCAAAACAAAATGTTAGTTTATCTATGTCAGTCTCATAAATGTTTATTGAATGAATGAAAGAATGAGAGTTATGTTTCCCACTGACATTTTCCCAATGGGTATCTCAAACTTATTCCAAAACTGAACTGTTTTCTCTCGGGACAAATCTCCTCTGTACCTACCTTGGAAACCAGCATCATATTGACCCAGTTACTCAAGCTCAAAACTTTGGCTGCTGATTTCAGTCTTCACCATTTCTGACTTTTGTCTCCTCCATATTCTGCACTCCTCCACTCTCCCAATTGTTTCTTAAATTATGGCCTCATCTGTCCTCTCTCACCTGGATGCTCAACCAGAGCTTCCTCATAGTTTTCCCTGTCTGTGAGTTAGCCTTTCCAATCCATTCTCCTCACAGCTGCCCCAGAGGTCTTTCTAAAATACATAGCCAAGTATGGTCTTCTTCTCCTTAAAAACTTCCAGTGCCTATAGAAAATGTCCAAACTCCTTCATGTGGCAGTTAAAGCCCTTTGACATCTGAGCTCAGCCTGCTCTCTGGTCTTCTGCCTCAGAAGGCCTTCCACATGCCGTCCACTGCAGCCTCCCTCGACTCTATCTCCATCCCGCAAACATGCCATTCACTTGTAAACTTTTCAGGGTTTAGGGCCTCTGGAGGGAAGGCTCAGGATCATTCTTGGGACAGTGTATTTTTTTTTTCTTTCTTTCTTTCTTTTTTTTTTTTTTAGACAGGGTCTCACCCTGTCACCCAGGCTGGAATGCAGTGGCACAATCACAGCTCACTGCAGCCTTGACTTCCTGGGCTCAAACGATCCTTCCACCTCAGCTTCCCAAGTAGCTGGGACCACAGGTATGTCCCAACACCCACGGCTATTTTTTTTCACATTCTATAGCAATGTTTATATACAAATGCATTGTATATCAAATGAATACACTGATACCAAATGCATGGACTGGGCCATGCTATAAAATATATTTCTTACTGTGGGTCACAGTCAAAAAGTTTGATAGCACTAAGGAGAATAGCACAGATGTTATTCTGTGATTAATTTAGTTAGTGCTGCTCACGTCATTGTCCTTTGCTCTCAAAATGGTTCTGGTCTCATTGCCGGGTGTAACAGAGGTCAGGAGACTGGATACTGCCCAAAGATTTCATGGAGGAGGGGGAGATTGAGCTGGACTGGGTTTAAGGAGGCAGAGAGCAGGTGGAAATGCAATTCTGGCAGAGAAAAGTGACACAGAGGTGGATAATAAGTAGAGAACATTTGTTAAACATTTATATGCCAGGCATTGTTCTAAGCACTCTGCGTGAATTAATTCAAGTCTCACAAACAACCCAGTGAGGAAGATACTATTAAAAGCTGCATTTTAAAGATGAGACTGGGGAACTTACCCAGGGTCACAGAACTAAAAGTGACAAGATTGGGATTTGAAACTCGGGGAGTCTCTGTGCTCCTAACCACTGCCCAGTCCTACCCTGCCACTGGGGAACAGTGGGGAGAGTGGGCTGTCTTGGGAAGCGAGAGCCTAGGCCAGCGGGCAATAGAGGGAGGAGAACGTTGAATGCCAGGTTGAAAGTTCCAGCAACAGGTTCTGAACTCCTCTCCAGAAAGGAGCTCTTCCTCTTTCCCTCTGGCCTCTGCCTTGCAAGCTGGGGCTCCTGAGGTTGAAGGCAGGAGGCCTAAACATCCAGTGAGGGTGCCTGGTGGAGGCCCGAAGTAACACAGGGCCTGCTCTGAAAGAGGAGCAAAGGAGAAGTTTCTCTCCCCAACCTGGGCCCGCCTCCAAATCATAAATAGCAAATGGTGCCTGGGGCCTCTGCACTCCAGTCCAAATGTCCCAAATGTGCCAACTCTTATATGCAGTCCCTTGGGTTCCTGGGACGGGGGGTCGCCTCTGGAGAACAGTTTGTTCCTGGGTCAGCTCTCTTCCTACACCCTCCGCCGCTTGGTCCACCATTTGAGCCAGGGCTGTGGCCCATGTGGTGCAGATTCTCTTGGCAGAACCTCTCGCAGCTCCCCATTTGCTCCTCATTTGGACTGCAGAAGCCTAGAAAAACAAAGCTCTGAGGAAGAAGGTGGGCAGGAGGGAGGTGTTTGGAAACGTCACTCCCAGCTGGGCTCCATCCCTTCTCCGTCCTGTCCTTCCATCCAGCTCCTCCCCTGGCTCCTTGGGCCAGCCTCTTCATCCTTTCTTCTCTGAGACAGCCCCTTTTCCCAGCCTGGCCTGAGACCTTGGGAAGATGAAGCGATGCTGAATTCTCAGTAGCGCGGTCTTTCCTCTTGTCCTTTTAGTCTTGGTGTCCTGATGATCCTGGCTAAGTAAGCAAAAGATACTAGTAACTAGTGGCAGCTATTTTCCTGGGATGTGGATCCTGAGAAACTAACAAAAACAATGACAAGAAAAAATAGCTCACATCTATTGACTGCTTACTGTGTGCCAGGCACCATGCTAAGTGCTTTATTGTTTTATTATTGACTCCTCACAAAAATCTTATGAGGTAGCTACTATTATTACTGCCATTTAAAGGTGAGCAGAGGCCGGGCGCAGTGGCTCATGCCTGTAATCCCAGCACTTTGGGTGATCTGCCCGAGATGGACGGATCACCTGAGGTCAGGAGTTCAAGACCCTCCTGGCCAACATGGCAAAACCCTGTCTCTACTAAAAATACAAAAATTAGTTGGGCATGGTGGCTTGGGGCACCTGTAATCCCGGCTACTCGGGAGGCTGAAACAGGAGAATCACTTGAACCCCGGGAGGTGGAGGTTGAAGTAAAATGAGATCGCACCACTACACTCCAGCCTGGGCGGATAGAGCGAAACTCCATCTAAAAACAAAACAAAAAAAGCCATAAAAATAAAGGTGAGCACAAAACTGAGGCATGGAGAGATTAAGTAATTTACCCAGGCTCAAGGAGCTATTGAGAGGTTTGTCTGCTACTCTAACTCAGGGCCTTCTTGTCTAATGCCTGTACTTTTGCAGTCAAACTTAAAGTGGAAAAAGCTTGGGCCCTACAGCTAGACTTGGGTGTGGGGAAAAAAAAATGGTTCCTACTTCACAGAGTTGCAGTGAAGACCAAAAGAAATAGTGCATGAATTTTGCTTAAAACCTGACATGTAGTTAGCACTCAGTAAATGGTGACTATTATGATTATTCCTTTTGCCCCTCCATCATTGCATACATTGTGGCTATATAGAGCACAGGGTTTAGAAGCAGGCCTAGGTTGGAAGCCTTCCTCGATCCTTTACCATGCAGGTAATGTTGGGTAAGTGAACCAATTTCTGAGCCTCAATTTCCTAGGGATGAAAACAATAGTACCCATCTCCCAGGACTAGAGTGAGGATGAAATAAAATACTGTATGGAAGCTAGTGTTCCTTTTCTGTCCCACATACTTTCAGGTGTTTTGCATACTGGGCCAGATTTGGCTTCCCAGAACATAGCTTCCATCCTGCTCAGACACCCGCAATGGCAGCTCATGAGTGATGGGAATAAAAGGCATTTACACATTTTCCCTATTCTTTCAAGCCTCACCTCTGACTCCACCCTGTTCTCCCCCTTACTTCCAGCAGGCTTGTTACTACAGTATCCCTGCACATGACCATCTCCACACCCCTAACCTCTTCCAAGTCTAGAACACCTCTCTTCCCCATGACACAAATTCTGCCCTCCCTTCCAGGTCCTCCTTGAATTCACACTGACTGCAGGAAGCCTCCAAGCCACGCTAACATCTGCCTCCTTCTGCAGGCCTCTCATTTGAGCTTTCCCCCATGTAGGGGTGTCAGCCCTCTTTTCAGTCACTGTTTTGGATAGGAAGCAAGCCTTTGTATTGAGGTGCTGTGGCTTAGTCTCGTCTCCTCCCTCCCATCAGCACCTGGCTCAGGACTGGGGACATGGCAGGCATTCATTTCATGCAAATGGAATGGTGTTGACACAGGTAATTGGTCTGAGAAGACTAATAGATTTAGTCTAGCAAGTAGCCTTGGGGCTCCACGGTAGGGTGGCAGACAGCTATGACAGGTGCATGGGCCAGGGTGGGATTCTCTGTTCACATTGGGGCCTTGTAAGACAGAGCACTCAAGATCCCAGGATACGAGTAGTTATAGAGGGTCGCTGTTGACTTGGCTGGGACAGATCATGAACAAGGCAGGTCAGGAGTAGGAAAGGGCACAACAACAGCAGAGGTCCTTTGGGAAGGAACCTAGGAATCCTCTCCTCCTCTTCATGCCCAGCTGTCTCCTCTACTGACAGGACATTTCTAAGCATTATTAAAATTTCATCTCCACTCTTTCCCAGGCCTCTTCCCTCCCCTTCCAGCCTCAGCCTAGACCAGCAGCCCTAAAAATGTGGTCCAAAGATCCAGGGAGCCCCTAAGATTCAGGAGGTTCAGTCAAAACTGCTTTCATGGGGCCAGGCATGGTGCCTCACACCTGTAATCCCAGCACTTTGGGAGTCCAAGGCAGTAGGATCTTTTGAAGCCAGGAGTTCCAAACCAGCCTGGGCAACATATGAGACCCTGTCTCTACAAAAAAAGTAATAAAAACTAGCTGGGCATGGTGGTGCACAACTGTCATCCCAGCTACCCAGGAGGCTGAGGTGGGAGGATCACTTGAGCCTAGAACTTCAAGGCTGTAGTGAACTACGATTGCACCACTGCTCTCCAGCCTGGGCGATAGAGTGAGACCCTGTCTCTAAAAACAAACAAACAAACAAACAAAAAAGATCTCGTTTCATATAGTACTAAGACGTTATTTGCCTTTTTTTGCTGTGTTGACATTTGCACTGAGGATGAAAAAGCTATGGTGGGTGAAAGTGCTGGCGACTTAGCATGGATCAAGGTAGTGACACTACATTGTATTCATGTTCTTCTTTGTCACCAATGTATTCCTGGTAGAAGAAATGTCAGGTTCATTTAAGAATGTCTCAATGAAACAGCAAAAGTTATTAATTTTTATTCAATATCAAACTTTTGAGTATGTCTTTGTAATCATCTGTGTGACAAAATAGGAAGTACATATGGATATATAAAGCACTTTTGCATACTGAAGTGCAATTGTCATGAGGAAAAGCACTTGCACAATTGACTTGCAAGCTAAACTAGCAAATTTTTTATGGAACTCTTTTTTTTTTTTTTTTTTCAGACGGGGTCTGGCTCTGTCATGCAGGCTAAAGTGCAGTGGTGCCATCATGGCTCACTGCAGCCTCGATCTCCCAGCCTCAAGCAATCTTCCCACTTCAGCCTCCCAAGTAGCTGGGACTATAGGCTTGTGCCACCATGCCAAGCTAATTGTTTTATTTTTTTAGTAGAGACATAGTGTCGCTATGTTGCCCAGGCTGGTCTCAAGCTCCTGGGCTCAAGCATTCCACCTGCCTCAGCTTCCCAAAGTGCTGGGGAGCACTTTATTTTTTTACTTGAATGATTGACAGATAAATTGTGGTTATTCGAACTTGGGTGCTTGGCAAGTATTTTGTTAAAAATGGACAAAATGATCCTGTCACCTCAAGGAAAACAAACTGTTACTATTTGTTGTCAATGATAAAAGTTAAGCTTTCAAGGAAAAAGCAAAATTTTGGAAAACCTGTATCAGCCACTGTGAACTTGAGAGCTTCTCAATATCCTAAAGAGCTTTCTAATAAGATTAGTAGGGATATTAATGAATGTGATTTTTTAATATTGTACAATCAAAAAGCGAGTCAACAATGGGAAGATCTGCATAACTGGGTAGACAGATATTTTCCAGATGACTAATGCATGATGTTACAAAATCATGCATGGATAACAGATCCATTCAAAGTGCAACTGATTTTTTTTTTTTTTTTTTGAGACAGAATCTCACTCTGTCGCCCAGGCTGGAGCACAATGGCACAATCTTGGCTCACTGCAACCTCCGCCTCCCAGGTTCAAGCAATTTCCGTGCCTCAACTTCCCAAGTAGCTGAGACTATAGGCGTACACCACCATGCCTGGCTAATTTTTGTATTTTTTGTACAGACAGGGTTTTGCCATATTGGCCAGGCTGGTTTTGAACTCCTTACCTCAAACAATCCACCCACCTCAGCCTCCCAAAGTGCTGGGATTACAGGTGTGAGCCATGGCACCTGGCGGACCAGTAGATTTTAATGTAACAGAGTACAAAAGGTTCACTGATACAGTTTAGTTTCAGATTCAGCATTGCAAAGAAACATTAAGAAAAAACCACTTGTGAAGTTTAGGTGTAGTTATCAAGAATCCCCACACCATTTATTAGTTCTCTATTGCTGCCATAACAAATTACCACAAACTTAACAACTTAGTATGATACCCATTTATCATCTCGCAGTTATATAGGTTAGAAATCCAGGTGTGTTCACCTGAGTTCCCTGCTTAGGATCTCACAAGGCTGAGGTGAAGTGGTCAGCTGAGCTGGGCTCTTATCTGGAGGCTCTGGGGAAAAGGCCCCTTACAAGCTTACTCAGGTTGTTAGCAGAATCCAGGTCCTTCAGGATGTGGGTCTGAGGCCCCCTTGACTTGTTAGCTATCATCCAGAGGCTGCCCGTGGCTCCTAGAGGCTACCTACACTCCTTCTTACGCAGCTCTCTTCATTTGGAAACCATCAACAGCATAGTCAAGTTTGCATCTCTCTGACTTCCGACTTCCTTTTCTGCCACTAGAAAACCTTTTTTTTTTTTTTTTTTTTTTTTTTTTTTTTTTGAGACAGGGTCTCGCTCTGTGGCCCAGGTTGGAGTGCAGCAGTGCAATCTCGGCCCACTGCAACCTCCATCTCCTGGGCTCAAGTGCTTCTCCTGCCTCAGGCTCCCGAGTAGCTGGGATTACAGGTATGCACCACCATGCCTAGCTAATTTTTGCATTTTTGATAGAGGTGGGTTTTGCCATGTTGCCCAGGGGAGTCTCGAACTCCTAAGCTCAGGTGATTTGCCTACCTCAGCCTCCCAAAGTGCTAGGATTACAGGCGTGAGCCACTGCACCCGGCCACGAACCCTCTTTCAAAGGACTCCCGTGATTAGGTGAGTACAACCTTGATAATTTCCCTTTGCCATATAACTAACACAAACATGGGAGTGATATCTCATCAGAAACACTCCCAAAAGAGAGGGAATGTATAAGCAGGTGAGGGTCATTTGGGGGTCATTCTTAGAATTCTGCCTATAAAGGCTATTAAATACCCGCCTTCTCTACCTCCCTATCTTTGTGGGGCTGGATTTTCTTCACACACTTCAACCAAAAACCACATATTGCAACAGCTGGAATGCAAGAGCAGATATGAGAATCCAGCTGCCTTGTGCTCAGCCAGACAGTAGATTTGCAAAAATTGAATATAATGCCACTTTCTTGCCATTTTTTTGTTTTGAAAACTATAATTGTCATAAATATATATTATTTATGTTATAATGTAATAGGTTCATAATTTTTATTTTAAAGTAATATATAAATAGTTAAAATGTAAGTTTTAATTTCAAATATATTCAATGTCAATAGCTATAACTCTTTGGAGGTTAGGCAAATAAAAGCCCTTTGGAGTCCTCAATAATTTGTTAACTAATATCTTTTATTTGTTTATTTTTAAATTTGCATAGATATTAAGGTTCTGAATGACAAAATGTGGAGGGATGTATAAAATTCACTCTTTTGGGTGTGCAGCTCCATGAATTCTGACAAATGCATAGAGTTATGTAACAACAATTAAGAGTTTCAACACCCCAAATAATTTCCTTATGCTACACCATTGTAGTAAACCCCTTCTACCACCCCAGCCCCTGGCAACCACTAATCTATTATCCATCCCTACAGTAGTGTCATTTCAAGAATGTTATATAAATAGAACGTAACAGTAAGCAGCTTTTTGAGTCTGGCTTCTTCCATTCAGCATAACACATTTGAGTTTCACCCATGTAGCTGTGTGTATCAATAGTACATTCCTTTTGATTGTGGAGTAGTATTCTATTACACAGATGTACCAGTTTATTCATTCACTAGTTGAAAGACATTTAGATCATTTCCTAAATAAGAGTGTAAAGTGATCCTGAGACCAAAATGTTGAGACCCATTGACAGAATGTGCTCTTCCCAGAGGTCTCCTCAATTTGGGATTTTTGTGGATCAGTGCAATTACAAAATTTTTTTAAATGAGGGGGAATCAGCATATGGTTGTCAAACTTTTTAATTTTGTAATTAAGGGCATTGAAAAATACTACCACCTCTTATTTTACAAAAGAAACCTTAATACCAACTTTTCAAAGAATAAGTCCGGAATGACAAGTAGCCTTTTAAATTGAATAAGCTTTAAATAATTTACAAATCTTGCTACATTGGCCTTTGTTTCCTCCTATTGGTGATCCTCTACCACTCCCTTCCTTTCATCTTAAGTCTGTGCATTAGTGCTTAGGAAGCACTTGCTCAACATTTCTCCTCCTAGATCTGCTTATCCATCGCCTCTCAAACCTTTATTCTCTCTTTCCTCCCAGACATGTCTTCATGAGCCCTTCTCCTGCCTCCCTTCCCAGAACTTACCTTCTTCACCCACCTTTCCCTTACATAATCATTTTCTCTCTCCTTCCTCTTCTCCCAGACCCCTTTCTTCCCAGACCCATCTACTGTTTCCCTTCTTACCACAATCTCTTCTCAGTCTGATCCCATCAATTCAATGGTGCACCTACTATGTATTAGACTAGAATAGTGATGAAAATAACAATTGAAAGCCAAACCCAATTTGCACAACAAATCCCCATGACACATGTTTACCTACATAACAAACCTGCACATATACCCCTGAACCTAAAAAAGTTAAATTAAGAAAATTTTAAAAAAGAAAGCCAAACCCTTCAGGCATTCACAGTCCTATGCAGGAGCAACAACAAATGCAATCCGAGACAATTGCCGGGGGGATAACAAGATGCTTTGGGAGCACAGAGGAGAAACATCCAACCAACAGACCCCAGGAATCAGGGAAGCAATGCTTAAGCTGAGCCCTAAAGGATAAGGAGTTTTCCAAACAAAACCAGCTGAAGGTGGAGTAGGGTCAGGGTCCAGAAAGAGTTCCAGGCAGAAGGAACAGGACTTGTAAAGGCCTAGAGGGGAGGGAGAGCATTGTAGGCTTGAGAAACTGAAAGGAAGCCAGTTGGGAGAGTGGGGAGTGAGGAGAGTAGTATGAAACCAGTTTGGAGAGCTAGGTGGGGGCCAAATCATACTACTATGTGGAGAATGGACTGTAGAAAGTCAAAAGGAAAAGTAGGAAAATCAGAAGGGTATTGCAACATCCCAGTGAGAGATGATGCTAAGGGGAGTGGAAGTGGAAACCAGCAGATGGACGAAAGAGCTAAATTTTGGAAGTAGAATGGGAAAGACTTACAGGTCTGATACAATGAGGGTCAGAGAAAGAGAAAACAGTGGAATTAAGGCTAACTCCGAGATTTCTGGCTTAAACAACTGGCTTTCTCAAAGGGAGAAGACTGAGGGAGGACTGGTTTCAGTTCAAAGGGAAATCAAGGATACAATTTTGAGGCTGAGCATGGTGACTCACACCTGTAATCCCAGCGCTTTGGGGGGCTGAAGCAGGAGGATGGCTTGAGCCTAGGAGTTTGAGACTAACCTGTGCAATATGGTGAGACCCCATCTCTACAAAAAAAAATTGTAAAAATTAGCTGGGCGTGGTGGCACATGCTTGTAGTCTCAGTTACTTGGAAGGCTGAGGCAGGAGGATCGCTTCAGTCCAGGAGCTCAAGGTTACTGTGAGCTGTGATCATGCCACTGCATTCCAGCCCAGGCAACAGAGCAAGGCCCTGGATATGTTGCATTTGAGACAACTTTCAGCTATCCAAATGGAGATGCCAGTATATAAAGGTCTGAAGCCCAGAGAAGTCTGGGCTGAAAATGATGATTTGGAAGTCATCAGATGATAGAGGATAATTGAAACCACAGAGGATAAATGAGACTTCCCAGAGTGGGAATGCAGAGTGAGAAACGAGGACTTAGGTCAGGCTCCTGAGAAGCGCCCATATTTAAGGGTCTGGCAGAGGCAGAGGTACCAATGAAGAAGTACCCAGAAAGATAAGAGGAAAACCAGAGGAGTGTTGTTATCACAGAGGCCAAGAGGAGAAAGCATTTCAAGAAAGACAAGGTTATCAAGGGCATTGAATGTTGCAGAGAGGTCATGGAAATTAAGGACTAAAAAGTGGCCATTGGATTTGGTGACATGTGGTCATTGGTAACTGTGACAAGAACTTCTTTTGGTGGAATAGTGAGGGTGAAATATCTCTAAGCCTCTCTCTGCCCTAGACCCTAACTTCTTCTCCCAGAGTCCATCCCTGCACCCTTTTCCTTAGAATCTCTTATTTCTCCTTCTAGACTCCTCTTTTCATAGCATCATTTCCTCCCTCTCCTTCGGGACCTTGCTTTCTACAGAGCGCTCTTCGATTTTCTTCCTCAAAGACCCTTTTTCTCTCTTCTCCTTTTCTCTTCCCCAACCCACCGCTTCTCCATACCCTTATTTCCCTCCCTTTATTATCTCCCCACTCACTTTTCTCCTGAACTAAATGCTGCTTTTCTCAGACTGCTATTTGTTCCTGTTCTTTTAGCCCCCTCTCCATTCCCGCACCCATCTAAGCTCTTTGGATCTCAGCAGGGGTCTTGGCAGAAGGATTACTAAAGAACCTCCCAGGCTCAACACTAAGGAGTCATAATATTTGGCATGATTCCACCAGGATCTGACAATGCCGACCTGAAGGAAACACAGTGTTAGAACCCATTCCTTGAATGATTGCCAATCTGGAAACCACATCCTGCCAACACAGTCTCCTCATCCGCCCTGGCACCTGCCCCTAAGATTCTGCCTTTTCCTATCCTCAACTGCACAGTCATTACGAACTGATAAGGTGCCCTTCTACTACAAATTCTAATAGTCTGTGTTAAATCAGCATTTTCTACTTGTCAAAATGCATTCACATTCATTCACCCAGCCTTGGGAATTCGGCTGGGTGAAGCCTGAAGAAAGAAAATGGAGAGACTTGCCTGAGGTCACATAGTTGGTTAGAGGATTAGCCTGGTATTCCTCCCACCCCTTCAGCCTTGCTTGCCTTCATGCCCAAAGACTCCCCAGGCCTGAGCTCGGGCATGGCTGCCCTTTTAGCGTGTCCCAGCCTGCCAAGAGGGAGTGACCTGGAGAGACCCTTGCTCAGGAGCACTGCCAGGGGGTCAGGGCTCCATTTGTACCTGCAAGGTAGGGATGGGCTGCCTTGGGAAGGAGGATGATTTCTGGTTTGCTTCACTGAGTTCACTGTAGGCAACAAATCTGACTGTTTGCTTTGATATGACTTGAAAAAGAGAGTCAAGCATAATGATTATGAGGCAAGCTCTAGAGGTGGCCAGGTTTGGTACCCACGCCTCACTCTGCTCTGCACTAGCACAGAGAGACTATGGATAGGAAACACTTCAGGACAGTGCCTGGCACCTAGCAAGTGTTCAATGAACAGTGACCTTATCATTCGTACATGGGAATCCTTGGGAGGGAGTTGGTGTTGTACATCGCAAAGTTTGCCAAGTTAGACATCTACAGACCTAGATTCCAGGTCTATTACTGCTCAACTAGGGATGTTGGGCAACTCTTTTCATCTCATTGGGCCTAGGTTTCCTCATCTGGAAATAGTAACGGCTGCCCTATTTTTGTAATATGTTGTATTGGCCTTTAAAACATGCACTCTTTCACCTAGCAATTCTATTCTTAAGACTTTGTCAGTATTATGTGCAAAGATGCTAGGTTATAGTGAAAATGAAAATAACAAAATGTCTAGTAGTTAACAAATAAATCATATTTTATATATAGAATGCAGTGCAGCCATGACAGAATGATGTAGTTCTGTGTTTTAATGGACATGGAAATAGGTCCATGATATGTTATTTACAAATGATGGAAGGTTACACAAATTGTAGGTATAGTGTGATTCAATTTTATACAACAAATCCCATCGATATCTTCTACATCAAAATGTTAGCAATGATTATCTCTGGCTGGTGGCATTATGAGGACCTCTATTTTCTTCTTTATAGTTCATTTTCTGAATTCTTTTCAATAGCACCTAGTATTTTTCTACTTAGAAAAAACAAGAAAGCTTTTTTGCATTGGGAGAGTAAAGCCAGTCACTGCACTCTACTACTCCACAGCACGTTTTTGTTGTTATTGTTGTTGTTTGGATTTTTGTTTGTTTGCTTTGCTTTTTTGAGACGGAGTCTCACTCTGTCACCCAGGCTGGAGTGCAGTGGTGTGATCTCGGCTCATTGCAACCTCTGCCTCCCGGGTTCAAGTGATTCTCCTGCCTCAGCCTCCCCAGTAGCTGGGACTACAGGTGTGTGCCACCACGCCCAGCTAATTTTTGTATTTTTAGTAGAGACGAGGTTTCACCATGTTGGCCAGGCTGTTTTCGAACTCCTGACCTCAGGTGATCCACCCGCCTCGGCCTCCCAAAGTGCTGGGATTACAGGTGTGAGCCACTGCACCTGGCCTTCACAGCATTTTTGAGAGGTTTAAATGACATAGTGCATGGCACTGCCGTGTGTGGTAAAAAGGAGAGCCCTGTCCTTATGCTGGCCTACTCAGTTCCACCTTGTAGGACCTGCTCTTTGAACTCAGAGTCTGAAGTTACAGTACCCATGTTTGCCCTTGAGCCTTGGGACCAACCTTAGGGGTGGGGTAGGGCTGAGGGCCTGCCAGAGAATCATGCTGAGTAGAAAAGTCTGTGCGGCTGCAGGCCATGCAGGGCTGCTTGGGCACTGGCTCACCAGGACTGTGTTTATGCAGCTTACTCCCCACTGGGCTTCAGGGCTGCTAGCCAGGGACATCTAATTGGTGGGACAGAGCCCCCTCCTCTCACCACCCTCAAAGCAGGAATGTTCTGAATTCCTTCTTGGGCCAAATCCCCTCCCCACAAGACCTCTCCTGGGTTCACAGAGGTCACCACACAAAAGCCCAGCTGGAGTGGAGTTTTTGACAGAAAAAAACACACACACACACAAAACCCACCAAACTTTTTTTTTTTTTTTTTTTTCCTAAAGTACCTCAATCTTTCCCAGCCTCCAGGGGTTTAATTCTGATCTGTAATAAGTCTCTGACCCACGGCTCAGATTTGCAGATGGATTTTGCAAAGCTGTGGTTAACGATTAGAAATCCTTTATCACCTCAGCCCGTGGCCCCTTGTACTTCACTCCCCTCCCTCAGGATCCCTTTCTCCCTCTCCAGGGGCATCTCCCCCTCCAAGGATCTGCAAAGAACTGCCCTGTAAGTATCTCCATCCTGATATAGTTGCTGCCTTTTAAATTCACCGAGGTGGGCACTCTTCCTTCCTAGTCACTATCCATTCACCCCATGGTGGAACCAGGCTGGGCCAGTTTGGGTTTCTGAGTGAAGGGTATGGGAGGGTTGGGTTGGTGGTATTTGTTTCCTCAAAGCTATCACAAAGATTCTAGTCTTTAAAACTTCAGGACCAGAGAAAGCACTCTCCAAATCAGATATTTTCTGGTTTGGGGGGGTTAAAAGGACTGGGATAAAAATTGGAGGAAGGGAGCCACACTCTGCCTAAGTGTAGGGGGCTGAGGAGGGGCAGAAGGGGCACTCCCTCACAGCCAGTTCCAGTGCCCTCCTTGGCATGAAGGCTCAGGGAGGTAACAGAAGGTGAGTTCCTAAGTGAAGTCATAAAGTTTCCCCATGAAGCCCTTCAATAACTCTCCCCCACTGGTCTGCAAGTCTGTCATTAGAAATTCCTTCTTTGGACTGAGGCATTACTCTCTTCAAGTGCCCTCTCTGAAAATGAAGTTGGAACCAAAACATTCACAGCACTTCTGCCTGAGGAGATTGTAGGCGATTTTTGTTTTCTAAATTCTGCCTTTTTGTGTTTTCCAGTGTTCTAAAGTGAGAATGCTTTACTTTGATAATCAGGACAAAAATCAACTTCCTTTTCAAACAATTAGAAAATCTCTCAATCCAGCTGCAATTCTCTGAACTGCCATCAATCAATTGATGCAGAAGGAAAGATGAACTGCACTAAGGACAAACTTTTGAGAAAGTAGAGCCTCGAGGGAATGGCTTTGCCACATACTAGTGCCCTTGGCAGCTGGAAGTGAGGTTCAGAGAAGGGGGCAAGTGTCTCAGATTCTTATGAGGGGCAGGGAGATCAAGAGATGGAGAAATGAGGCTGACTGACAGAAGAGGGCTGTGGTGGCCACCATCAGCCCCAGAAGGCCACATCAGTTCCTTCCTTGAGCCTGGGAACCCCAAGTGCCTGTCCCATGTACTCTTAGGAGGGTACTGCCAAATAAAGAGTACCACGCATAAGACTCTTGGAGCAAGAGATGGGGAGAATAGCAGGGAAAGTGCCCAGGTGAGAACGGGTTAAGTCAGGAGCTGCAGTCAATCTTGACCCTCCTAATCCTCTCCTGCAGCTCCAATCCCCCCACTAGGGAAGATTAAGTAAGGATCCTAAGTTAAACTTTCTTGCCCAGTCCTTGGGCCATGGAGTATGTTGGCCCCATGCCCAGAAGACAAATTCAGCTGGCAAGGCCTAGAGTCTTCTGTACCTCCAGAACAGCCAGTACTTGACTTCTAGGAGGATCCCTCAAAGAGAGGTTTCTATTAAAGCTGGCTGCTTCTAATAACAGCTCTTCAGTCTTCTATATTTGTCAAAGTGGCTTCCTGTCCCCATGCCTTTATTTGAGACTCAAAATCTTGGAGATGACAAACTAGGGCCTAGAGAAGCTATAGGACTTCCTCAACAGGTTCCAGGCAGAACTGACACAACAAGAAGCTAGATCTTGTGATTCTAACACCAGGACCCCGTCTGCCCTCACCTCTACTGCTCATCAGACAAACAAAACCCTGGCTGAATCCAGCCTGGCTCACCACCCAACCATTTGCCATTTAACTGGTCTTCCTAACCCTGGTGGAAAGCTGAACCCATCACTCCACGCCCCCCGCCCCTGCATGGGGCCATTTTTGCCACTCGAATAAGCTTCAATAACTTGTTCTTCCTCCTGCCTGGGCATGCTGCTATGTCAAGTCAGACTCTAGAGATTCTAAGCCTCAGTAATGGCATTTTCTTGACTCTGTCCTCTCCCTCACCCCAAAATACTTGCCTACTTACTACTACTTAGGACAGGCTCTGGGGAGAGGCTTTCCTCTTGGGGACACTGTTGATTCCCTTGAGAAACTCAAGCTTGGCTCTTCTGCTGCCATCCCAGGAAGGCTGAAGCAGGAGCTGCTCCTCTGGGAAGCAGTAAGTAGGTCTTCCCCCTGAAAACCTCAAGGTATCTCACTAATTCTCACTGAAAGCTCAGATACAAATAGGAGGAGGAAGAGAAAAGTACTAAGCCCAGCCTGGGTGAGCAGCAGGGAGGGCCCAAGGATGGTTTCAAGGCAAGGATGCGTCCTGAAAGATGATTTGCAATTATCCAAGCAAATGGTGGATGGTAGAATAGCATGCGTAAGGGCTTGGACACACAGAGAAAGGCAAAGTCAGAGAAATTCAAGTGCTTAAGTTTGGCTGGATCATATGTGTATGTATGTGTATGCATAAAGCATGAGGTTGGAGGTTAATGGTGTGAGATGAGGCTGTGAAGAAAAGCAGGGGTGAAATAATGGAGGGCTTTCCTGGTTTCCTGGGCTAGCAAGTTTGAACTTCATCCTGAAATACTTAAGAGCTCCTGAAGATTTTTGTTGTTGTTGTTGTTGTTGTTGTTGTTTTGTTTTTTGAGACAAAGTCTTGCTCTGTCGCCCAGGCTGGAGTGCAGTGGCACAATCTCAGCTCACTGCAACCTCCACCTCCCGGTTCAAGTGATTCTCCTGCCTCAGCCTCCCAAGTAGCTGGGATTACAGGCACACGCCACCACGCCCAGCTAATTTTTGTAGTTTTAGTAGAGACGGGGTTTCACTACATTGGCCAGGATGGTCTCAAACTCCTGACCGCATGATCTGCCCACCTCGGCCTCCCAAAGTGCTGAGATTACAGGCGTGAGCCACCGCGCCCGCTGAGCTCCTGAAGATTTTTAAGCATGGCAAAAGGTGAGGTGAGAGTCACAATTTGATTTCAACTTTACAAAGATCTTTGACTACTGGGTGGGTAATTCATTAATGCAGGATTGGGGCAGAAGTGAAATTAGAGAGATCAATTTGAGGTGTCTATGAGATTTCCAAATGGTCAAGCAACAATGGTTGCATAGTCTGAACTATGGTTTGGGCAGTGGCAACAGAAAGAAGTAGATGGATTCACGGTCTATTTCTGAAGGCAGACCTGATGGTACGTTACAATTAATTATATGTCAACAAGAGTGAAAAAGCAAGGATAACTGGCTTGGGTTATTAACTGGATGATGGCCCCACTGAGGTAAGGAACACTGCATGAGGAGCAGTTTGGGCATGGGGAGAGAAAGGGCAGATGATTCCAGCTTTGCAAATGTTGAATTTGAGGCCATTAAAACATTCAGGTAGGGCCATTCCAAGTAACAGTTAACTACACAAATCTTGAGCTCAGGAGAGAAATCTGTGGCAGAGGTATGAATTCAGGAGTCACTGGCATGGAGACAGAGTGGATGAGATAACCCATGAAGAATGTGAAGGATAAGAAGAGCCGTCTAGAAGTCAAGATGAAACCCTGAGGAGGCTACAGGGGCAGAGATAGATAGTTAGACTTAAAGAGTGAGCAGCAGAAGAGGAACTTATAAAGGAAAACTAGAAGAATCATTTTGAGAAGTAGGTAAAATGGAATGGTGCTACAGAAAACAAGGGAGAAGATAGTTTTATGAAGGAGAGAGACAAGGTGAGATGACAGAGATATGATCATTGAATTTTGGAACAAGAAAAGAGTTGATAACTTTGGTGAGAATATTTTCAGTGGAGGGCTAATGGTGGCAGCCAGACTGCAGAGGGCTGAGCAGTGAGTGGGAGGGTGAAGAAGTGGAGACATCAATAATGAATTTGGCTTAAGGATCTTGACTGCAAAAAGAATGATCAAGATAGAAGTAACAGCTGCACAGGGAGGAGGTAGGGTAGGGAGCTCAAAAAGTAGTAGTAAATATTTGAAGTAGTCATCAGAAGGGTGCTTACCAGGGAGAAGTAAAAGGATTTCCAAGCAGCACTGAAGGCCTCAATGAGATGCACAGTCATGATCAGGACAGGTACAATTGTGCCAAGGTTAGCAATAAGAAACCAATGTCAAGA
Organism: Macaca nemestrina; assembly: GCF_043159975.1. Taxonomy (NCBI): domain Eukaryota; kingdom Metazoa; phylum Chordata; class Mammalia; order Primates; family Cercopithecidae; genus Macaca; species Macaca nemestrina. The sequence continues at coordinate 48,412,990 of NC_092145.1, read as the reverse complement.
AAGACTTGTTAATGAGTGACGGAGGTGAGATTCAAACTATGTCTCTCTCCATTCATCAAATGTTTATCAGCTCCTGCTCTGCAGTGCTTTGCATCAACACTGGCATTGGTGTTTCCAATGCTGATGAATCGTATTGACTATCAATCATGTGCCCAATGCTGTGGAAGCGTGATAGACATTTAATATATATTTTTTCACCCTCAAATTGTTAGGATTTGGTTGAAGAGATGAAATATTCCACAAATATATATATATTATAAATATATATATATAATATACATTATATATATGGCGAAGCTCTGCCCTCTCTCTCCCCCTTTACCTATTTCTTCCTCTGATCCCCCATCTCTCTCTCCTTCTTCTTTCCCAACATTGGGCAGCACTTCAATGACCCTTACACCGAAGCGTTATTGACTCATTTGGGAAGTCCCTATATTTTAGTCATATGGAGCCCCTCAAACCTCTTTGCCAACTTCATTCATTCATTAAGAAGATAGTTTTTGAATTGCTGCTCTGGGTAAAGCAGTGTGTAAGGCACATGAGATACAGAGATAAATAAGATACAGTCTTGCCCTCAAGGAGCTCACAGGCTAATAGGGAAGAATAAGGGTTTAAACAGGAAATTGCAACATAATGCAAAATGTACTATCTCTGCCTCAGTTTCTTCATCTATACAATAGGGATTATTAGTGCCTACCACAAAAAAACTTGTGATGATTAAATAAGTTAGCACATAAAAAGTGCTTATAATGGTCCCATAAAAAACACTACATAAGTGCTACTATTACTATTATTATTATTATTATGGAAGTAAACACAAGATACTGTAAGAATAGACAGGAGGGGTACTTGACCCAGGCTAGAGTAAGAGACATCTGCACTGAATCCTAAAAGACGAGAAGGCACTAAACAGAGGAAGAAGAATACATTAACACTCTGCATAGAACATTCTGTTCTATTTCTATTTGGGAGCAAAAGACCACATGGCATGATTGAAGACTGGAAGTAATTTAGTTCCACAATGGTATAGACTATGAGGAGGGAAAGGGCAAGAGATGAAGCTTGAGAGGTCATGGAGTACAAGCAAGTTTGGACTTTTACTTTTAGCAAATGGGGAGCCATTGGAATGCTTTATGTAGAGTAGTGACTTGATCAGATTAATGTGTTGAAAGATCACCTTGGCAATGATGTAGAGAATGAATTGGGAGAAAGACCAGTTATAATCCAGGTGAAAGAGAATGAGGAGGTCGTGTATGGTGGCTCACGCCTGTAATCCTAGCACTTTGGGAGGCCGAGATGGGCAGATCATTTGTGGTCAGGAGTTCGAGATCAGCCTGGCCAGCATGGTGAAACCCTGTCTCTACTAAAAATACAAAATTAGCTGGGTGTGGTGGCATGCACCTGTAGTCCCAGCTACTCAGGAAGCTGAGGCACAAGAATAGCTTGAATCCAGGAGGTGGAGGTTGCAGTAAGCTAAGATCACACCACCCCACTCCAGCCTGGGCAACAAAAGCAAAATTCTGTCTCAAAAAAAAAAAAAAAAAAAAAAAGAATGGTGAAACTCTGAACTAGGGAAGTAGCAGTGGAAATGGAGACAAAGGAACCATAGATTTGAGGTATATTCATAAGGTAGAACTGGTGGGACATAGGGACTATAGGATGCAGGAGGTAAGTACAAGAAAGATGCCAAAGATCACTTTCCAGATTTTGGTCTGGCACAAGGGGACGGATAGAAGTATCATTCAGTGAACACAGGGAACCCAGGGAAGAACTGTTTGGGGAAAGCTGCATGGGGGAGGTGATGAGTTCTCTTTTGGACATGTCAAATTCGAGATGTCTATGAGATTTCCCTGTGGAGATTCTGACTAGGTGATTGCTCTGCCAGTCTTGAAGCTCAGAAGGGTCTATCCTGGCAATTCAGAGTTGGAGGGTCAGTGGATGGGTAGTAGATTAAGTTATGGGGGCAAGATGATTTTGCTCAGGGACAGAGTGTTAATTGAGAAAAGGATGGACTTCTGAGGAATACTCACATTTAAGAGATGAGTAGGGAAAGAGAAATCTTGAAGAAGGCTAAAATGGAATAGCCAGATTGTGGTGGGTTGAAAAAGTAGTGGGTTAGGTCAGACGGTGGCTCATGCCTGTAATCCCAGCACTTTGGGAGGCTGAGGCAGGCAGATTTCTTGAGCTCAAGAGTTCAAGACCAGTGTGGGCAACACAGCAAAACCCGGTCTCTACAAAAAATACACATACACACACACACACACAATTAGCCAGGTGTGGTGCTATGCTCCTGCAGTCCCAGCTACTTGGGGTGCTGAGGCAGGAGGATCGCTTGAGCCCAGAAGGTCGAGGCTGCAATGAGCCGAGATCATGCCACTATACTCCAGCCTGGGTGACAAAGTGAGAACCTGTCTCAAAAAGAAAGAAAGAAAAATCAATGGGTCAGAGGGTCTTATAGAGAATGGGGAAGTGTACCCTTGACCCTTAGTGTCCTGAATCTTGGCAACACTGGGGGCTCCTTGAACACTGCAAAATGTTATATGGCTCTGAGATTCCAAAGCATTGACTCAGATACCCACCTCATGCAAAGCCCTATATTCTAGAGCAGTTTCCCTTTCCTCCGTGGCAGACTCTTGTTCCCCTAACACATGTCCCAGGGAATTTCAAGGCTCCCTCTCAGTCCTGGAACCCTTGTTCCAGAGTGCTCCCTCATCATCCAAGAGGCTGATGATGGGAGCATCTCTTAGGAGACTGGACAGGAAATGTCTGGGCATGTTATACATGCAGGAGGCCTTAGACTAGGCTGCAGAGGGGGATTTGGGCATGGCTGGGAGGATCTGAACTCTCAGAGTATGGACAGAAGGCTTTGCTGCCTACCCCCATCTGCCCTGGAGTAGATTTTCAACATGGGCAGAATGATTCAGGGCTAGGCCACTATTCTCTAGGCCCCTGGAGATTCAAGAGGGCTCTAATAAGCTGGAGTCCAAGGCTACATTCTAGGATCTGTTCCTCCGGATGCAGTCTGCAGTTTGACCTCAGTCTGCAATTGAGGGGCCCTATGGCACTGTTGCTTGGCAATGTATTAAACAGCAGGCCTTAGAGACTAGTACTTGAGTTAACACAGCCACCACAACCGCCACAGCCATCATCACCTTCCCGGAAGGCAGCCACCTGTCTGGCTCCTGGCTTTGTCCAGCTGCCAACCTAAGGCATGTGCCTACGCAGGAGGCGATGACATTTTGGCTCCACGTTCAAAGTTTTTTTTTTTTTTTTTTTTTTCCTTTCTCATGTGTTATTTCTAAAGATAACAAAGGTCAAAAGGCATCCAGCGTTTTCTGGTTTCTCATAAGCTTCTGGTCAATATTTAATCTGGTTTATGGATTTTTTTAGGTCTTCTAGATGCCTTCTTGAGCCTGCCTGTGGCCACCCACAGACACTTGTAAGGAGGAAAGAAGTCAGCCTGGCAGAGAGACTCTGAAATGAGGGATTAGAGGTGTCCAAGGAGCAAGAGCTTCAGCCTGAAGACAAGGGAGCAGTCCCTGAAGACGCTTCTACTGAGAGGTCTGCCATGGCCTCTCTTGGCCTCCAACTTGTGGGCTACATCCTAGGCCTTCTGGGGCTTTTGGGAACACTGGTTGCCATGCTGCTTCCCAGCTGGAAAACAAGTTCTTACGTCGGTGCCAGCATTGTGACAGCAGTCGGCTTCTCCAAGGGCCTCTGGATGGAGTGTGCCACACACAGCACAGGCATCACCCAGTGTGACATCTATAGCACCCTTCTGGGCCTGCCCGCTGACATCCAGGCTGCCCAGGCCATGATGGTGACATCCAGTGCAATCTCCTCCCTGGCCTGCATTATCTCTGTGGTGGGCATGAAATGTACAGTCTTCTGCCAGGAATCCCGAGCCAAAGACAGAGTGGCGGTAGCAGGTGGAGTGTTTTTCATCCTTGGAGGCCTCCTGGGCTTCATTCCTGTTGCCTGGAATCTTCATGGGATCCTGCGGGACTTCTACTCACCACTGGTGCCTGACAGCATGAAATTTGAGATTGGAGAGGCTCTTTACTTGGGCATTATTTCTTCCCTGTTCTCCCTGATAGCTGGAATCATCCTCTGCTTTTCCTGCTCATCCCAGAGAAATCGCTCCAACTACTATGATGCCTACCAAGCCCAACCTCTTGCCACAAGGAGCTCTCCAAGGCCTGGTCAACTTCCCAAAGTCAAGAGTGAGTTCAATTCCTACAGCCTGACAGGGTATGTGTGAAGAACCAGGGGCCAGAGCTGGGGGGTGGCTGGGTCCATGAAAAACAGTGGACAGCACCCCAAGGGCCACAGGTGAGGGACATTACCACTGGATCATGTCAGAAGGTGCTGCTGATAGACTGACTTTGGCCATTGGATTGAGCAAAGGCAGAAATGGGGGCTAGTGTAACAGCATGCAGGTTGAATTGCCAAGGATGCTCGCCATGCCAGCCTTTCTGTTTTCCTCACCTTGCCGCTCCCCTGCCCTGAGTCCCCAACCCTCAACTTGAAACCCTATCCCCTTACCTTAAGCCAGGCCTCAGAGGATCCCTTTGCCTTCTGGTTTACCTGGGACTCCATCCCCAAACCCACTAATCACATCCCACTGACTGACCCTCTGTGATCAAAGACCCTCTCTCTGGCTGAGGTTGGCTCTTAGCTCATTGCTGGGGATGGGAAGGAGAAGCAGTGGCTTTTGTGGGCATTGCTCTAACCTACTTCTCAAGCCTCCCTCCAAAGAAACTGATTGGCCCTGGAACCTCCATCCCACTCTCGTTATGACTCCACAGTGTCCAGACTAATTTGTACATGAACTGAAATAAAACCATCCTACGGTATCCAGGGAATAGAAAGCAGGATGCAGGATGCAGGATGGGAGGACAGGAAGGCAGCCCAGGACATTTAAAAAACTAAAAATGAAAAAAAAAAAAAAAAAAAAAAACAGAACCCATTTCCCAGAGCACTTTCCAGAATTCTCTCATATTTGTGGGCTGGGGATCAAGCCTGCGGCTTGAGGAAAGCACAAGGAAAGGAAAGAAGATCTGGTGGAAAGCTCAGGTGGCAGCAGACTCTGACTCCACTGAGGAACTGCCTCAGAAGCTGCGATCACAACTTTTGCTGAAGCCCCTGCCTCACTCTGGGGCACCTGACCTGGCCTCTTGCCTAAACCACAAGGCTAAGGGCTATAGACAATGGTTTCCTTAGGAACAGTAAACCAGTTTTTCTAGGGATGGCCCTTGGCTGGGGGATGACAGTGTGGGAGCTGTGGGGTACTGAGGAAGATACCATTCCTTGGTGGTGGCCAAGAAAGAATAAGAACCTTGCTATCTAAGAAGCCAGGTGGATGTGTGCAGTGGCTCCAGTGGGTGTTTCTACTCTGACAGCGACAGGCAGCCCCCTAGAAAGTCTGCAGGCGTAATGGAAAATCAGCTCAACTGAGATCAGGCCCCCGCAGGGTCCACCCACAGAGCACTACAGAGCCTCTGAAAGACCACAGCACCAAGCAAGTCCCTTCAGATTCCCCCACTGTCCATCAGAAGATGTTCCAGAGTGGCTAGAGGGCATCTAAGGGCTCCAACATGGCATATCCATGCCCACGGTGCTGTGTCCATGATCTGAGTGACAGCTGCACTGCTGCCTGGGATTGTAGCTGAGGTGGGAGTGGAGAATGGTTCCCAGGAAGACAGTTCCACCTCTAAGGTCTGAAAATGTTCCCTTTACCCTGGAGTGGGAGTGAGGGGTCATACACCAAAGTATTTTCCCTCACCAGTCTAGGCATGACTGGCTTCTGAAAAATTTCAGCACACCTCCTCGAACCTCAGTGTCAGCAGAGAGGGCCCATCTGTTGTCTGTAACATGCCTTTCACATGTCCACCTTCTTGTCCATGTTCCAGCTGCTCTCCCAACCTGGAAGGCCCTCTCCCTTAGCCAAGTCCTCCTCAGGCTTGGAGAACTTCCTCGGCATCACCTACTTCATTGAGCCTTCTCTGATCACTCCATCCCTCTCCTACCCCTCCCTCCCCCAACCCTCAATGTATAAATTGATTCTTGATGCTTAGTATTCACAATTTTTGATTGATCATTATTTGTGTGTGTGTGTGTCCAATCTCACAAGTACATTGTAAACCCTTCGGTGGGTGGGGGCCATATCCTAGACCTCTCTGTTTCCCCCAGAGTATCTGTAACAGTGCCGGGCACACACTAGGTGATCAATAAACACTTGTTGATTGAGTAACTGTCTTACTGATTAAAAGGGGCCCAGAATGGGCAAGTGAAACTCGAGGGATTTCGCCTAAGGGGAGGGGAGGGTGGAAACTGGCATTTCTTTACACAGGGTGGATAGACAATTCTAGACCTTACTAGAAATAATTAGAAAGCATGACAATCTCCTCCCCAAGGCAACTCCAACCTCTTCAACTTCCCCAGGGCTCTTTCCTTTTCATAACAATTGTTTTCAGTTGTTTGCTAAATGATGATGTATTTATTCCTTTCATTCTCTGAACCACTATCATGAGGAAGGTGAAATGGATCTAATCATCTGCATTTGGCAGATGGGGAAACTAAGGCCCACACAAGTAAATAGATTTTCCCAGGGCCACAAAGATAGTGTTAGTTCCCTCAGTCTCCTGACTGCCAAAATAGGACCCTGCTGATCCCACACTATTCACAGCCAATAGAAGAGCCTTCTAGAGGTCCCTAAGCTGCCTGAGGAAAATAACTCACAGCCAGCCAGGTAACAAGGAGGGCACACAGGCAATCCTGGTCGCCCATGAGGACAATCTGGCAAATCATCAAGTGTACCATCTGGAACTGCCCTCTCCTGCTATGCTGGCCAGCCTGGGCCCCGCTAGCTGCTCTACCAGGAGCATGCCAGGCTTACATTGAGTAAGACACAATACCTCACTTCCAATTCCCCTAACTCTGAAGGTGTGGCAGTTCGGGAGACCAATGATTTGGCCCTGTTCTACCCTCACTAGGAATTAACAAAGCCCCATTCATAAGGGTGTTCACTGTGGCAACACTGACAATAATGGGGCCCTACCTGATTCAGCTTAACCAGCCCCTGGATCTAGAGGGCCTCAGCACATAGCCTGTTGTATCAGACACTACCCTTGCACTTCTGAAGTGAGCCTTCTTTGGTGCAGAGACTAGAATGTCAGCAACCAAATCCATTTAGAGGGAATGGCAGCAGGCAGGAATAAGGGTAGAGAGAGAAGGCTCCCTGGGTAAAAGCTTAACAAGAAGTCATGTCTCTGGTCTGGCACCAGGAACCCCAGAGCTCTTGATTGGGGGCCACTGGAGGTTGGAAGATAAAACCACCTTGCTGGCTCTGCTATGCTGAGTAGGCAGCAATCTGGTATGGGCTCTGATGACCTACCATCTGGCTGCTAAAGCACTTGCAGATCCACTGATTTTACTGCATTCTCTACATAATCCAGTGAAGTGGGTCTTTTACAAGAGACAAAATGGAGGCCCAGATATGTGAGTAATATCACTCAGGTCAGTGTCAGAGTTTGAACGTAAGCTTAGAAAGTTCTCACAGCAACATAGGCCCAGCATTCTGGTCTCAGAAGGTGTATGAGGACATATTGCTCTTCAAACTCTTGCAGGCTTCGCGTCCCTGTCAGTCACTGGAATATAAGGGCCTTTGCTGGATATAGAGCACAGAGCTTCCCTTCATCTTAGAAGGAGGCTGGCCTGAGGGATCCTCCTACATTTGTTAATCTGGGAAGTTTCAGTGGAAGGAGTTAGAAGTTCATCCTCAACCAGAAAAGCCAGGGAAGACCTAACAAAGAGCAACTGTTCCCTCCAGCTGGTTAAGCAAGAAAGGATTTGCTCTAAGTAGTTTCCTAGAAATATTCCCGACTCCTGGGTCCAGGGCAAACACTTTTCAGTTCACCCCATTGCCTTCCCTCATAAAGTAATTTAGATTAGCCACAGACCTAGGGGATAGTGAAGGCCACTATGTTTAATGCTCCAGCCTCATGGCTCTGACCCTTGCACAAGGAGAGATGTTCTGCCCTCTCTCATTCCTCTGATAATAATGTGACTCATATTTTCTCCCCCTTGGAGCCCTAGTGACCCACTGCTATGTGATCATTAATGGGGGAAGGACTGAAACTGGCTTCTTAGTGGAAAGGCAAGCTCCAACTTTCGGAAAGACCTTTGTCCAGCTATTCAAACAGCCATCTGCTGGCCAGCCCACACTCACTGAACTCTTACTCTGTGTCAGGAAATGTGCAAAGGGCTTTGAGGGTGATGAGAGTGAACAAGGTAAAGTTTGTACCCTGTAGAAACTGACAGCTCATCTACAGGAGATAAGACATGGACACCTAACTGTGGTACAAGGCAGCATATGGGCTGTCCTGTGAAAGACATGACAAAAGTGACATAAAATAGGGGTGTCAAGGGCTGATAAAAATAGTCTTGTAAGTCCCCTTAAATTACAATCCATATGAAATGAGGGCCTGCCACTACATGAGCTTTTGGGGAAAGCATGATGAAAACTGCTTCTTGCAATGGAAGGACTCTGGGAAATTGAGCAATCGGGTGGAGAGGCAGTGCTAAGGAGGTAGCAGGGATATGCTGTGCAGCTAATCCGGAATCCTTCTGAGTTTGCCTCACAAGACCCTTATGTGACTTTAAAAGGAGTGACCCTGGGGTTCAACCTCTCCTCCCTCATCTCCTTCCCTTGCACAAGACTTTGGAACTTGCTGGGGGAAGCACAAGCAGTGCCCATTCAGGTAGCCAGGGGCCTTCTGTCTATGGACCAGAGGAGAAATGCAGGTGTGGGAGAAGGGAGACAGGCAAGAGAAGAGCCTCGTGCTAAAGGAAGGTGATGAGGCCTGGCAGGGCCAACTCTGTTCCCTCCCACTCAGCCCTGGGCCCACGGACAGGGGATTCTTTCGTGCCTGCAGCAGCCCACTCTGGGACACAGAGGCCCAGGCTGGGAAGTGCATGTGCTTCTCCTCAGCTGGCTGAAGCCTGGCCTTCACCCAGACTGGTCTCCCTGCTCAAGCGGCTCCCAGCTTTGATGAGAAATTCTGTTATCTCAAGAGGGAAAAGAACCTCAAACAGGAAGTCTAGCAGGTTATCTCTCTCTTCTGCCCTAAGTGGTGGCTCACTATATGCTGTGATGTGATCATTGATAAAATATTAACAGGCTGTTAACAGACACAGTAATGCAGCGGCTATATTCTGACCACTTCCTCCCACCCACAGCCCACCACTTTCCTGGGAACTGCAGCTCAGGAATTTCCTGTTAACTCTCACCTAAAATTCCCTGCTCTGGGCTTCATCATCCCCCGAGACAAGCAGCAGCCTTTGAGCTTGATAAAGCAGGAAGCCACCATGCAAGGGCACATCATCAGGTCCATTTTAGGAGAGAGCTGCTGCTTTCCTGTCCTCTCTGAAGTCCTATTCCTCCAGAATGGCAGCCTCGCCACTTTACGGGTCACCTCCTCGGGAGTTTTGAAGAAGTTTCTGTTTGAAAATTCTCATGACCTTGTGGAGATAACACTGAGAACACTCACATGCTTTAAAAAAGATACTGAAGAGGTTAATGGGATGTGAAATGAGATGCCAAACGAGTACGAATAGTGTGGCGGACAAGCCAGCATTTGAGTGGTAGCTCCTATTCTCCACCAGTGCTTTCGGAGTCTGTGATATTTGACCAAGTTCTGCGTGGGCTGCTCAGGAGAAAGGCCAGTTAAACAAAAACTACAAAGAAGAGGCTGGGCGCAGTGGCTCACGCCTGTAATCCCAGCACTTTGGGATCATGACACGAGGTCAGGAGATTGAGACCATCCTGGCTAACATGTGAAACCCTGTCTCTACTAAAAATACAAAAAAAAAAAAAAAAAGAGCCAGGAATGGTGGTGGGCACCTGTACTCCCAGCTACTCAGGAGGCTGAGGCAGGAGAATGGCATGAACCCAGGAGGTGGAGCTTGCAGTGAGCCGAGATCATGCCACTGCACTCCAGCCTGGGTGACAGAGCGAGACTGTTTCAAAACAAACAAACAAACAAACAAACACCTACAAAAAGAAGATGCTCTTTGCAGCCTCTTCACCTATATTTATGTCTGGAAATGCCCAATGGAACACAAGAGGATGGATCAGCATCCCCCACAGAGGGATATATCTGATGATACTGTGAAGACCCTACTCCCTTGGTTTAAAGGCACTGAACACTTTGGTTAAAAAAGCAAATATATTGGCTGGGAAAAGAAACACGTTCAGCCACAGATCAGGTATTAACACCAGCATTTGCACTAGTTTCTCAGTTTAGCCTAAAAGGAGCCAGAAAAGATGAGTTCAGTGGGTTTAAAAAATAGAACCAAAATTCAGAAACAATGGACACTGGAATTTGGGGGAGAAGGGGACTTCTCTGAGTAACACACCCTTTACCAAAATGATTCAATAGCTTAAAAATGGAAGCAAGATACAAATCAAGGAAAAGGCAGACAGGATGAGAAAGGTGGTGCCATCCTCCCGTTGGCAATTCCAGAGGTACCTTGTATGGTTAATTTTACTTCTCTGTGTGTAATAATAAACCAATATATTCTTAAGTGTCACTTTCTCACTCCCCAAGAGACTTGTCCAACTCAGCACTGTCTGGAGAGGGGGATTCAAAGCAGCCAGTGAGAACACCCATGGGCAGAGGCCAGCAAGTCCAAGACCTCCCGGAGTGTAAGAATAGGATCTCGATGGCTGTGTGGATATCAGGAAAGCTGCCAAGTGACAGCTGTGAGTGAAAAACCCAGTCAAGGGGAAATGAATTTCCACGTTGTTTGGAGGGATATTCGTTATATAAGTGAACAATTTCCTGATCATGAGGGCCGTTAAACATTGTGTGGGATTGTGAAACTGTCTTCCTTGGAAATTGCTGTTAGTGTGGGCTGGTTTTAGCATTTTCCTATTAAAAGGAAGACGACAAGAGTAATCATTTTCAAGATAGGCAGGATGGTGTAATAGGCAGTGAGTTTGGGCTCTGGAGTCAGATGAATCTGGGTTTGGATTTTGCCTCTGCACTCTAGCTGGATGGCCTTGGGAAAGCCACTTCAATTCTCTACAATCCAGTTTCCTCATCTATACAATGTGGATGAGAGCTGCCTCTCAGTGTGGTCATGGCATACAGTGGGTACTAACAAATGGGTAATAAATAAGTAGACTGGCGACCTAAAGGTAGGGCCAAAGCCACACCAAAATGTGTGTCTTTAGGGCACGGAGGCAGACAACAAAGTGTATTTTCTGCCACAGATCTGAATCCATGTTATCAAGGGAATGGTCTTTCCCAGGCCAAAACTTCTCAAGATTCTTCCCGAAGTTCAAATATCTTGAAGACTTTGGATGGGTTTCCACTCATAAAACGTGGGAAGCCAGGGGAAAGGCAGACCTGAGAAGTTACAGAGGGAAGGGATAATGGTGGCTCTCATCCAGATCTGTGACCATGTGGATTGGAACAGAACCATGATTAACCAGGTCTCACTGCTAGAGAAAAGGTCAGTCCAAGGTAACTACACACTGCGGTTAACATCCCAAATTTAGGGACAATTGGAGAGATTTCAACAGCTACTTCATCCTAATTCATTAAGCAGGTCTAGCATAGCCCCTCTTGCTGGCATTTCCCAGCCCATGGTTGATTCTGTTCCTTATGCTTCACACTAGATAATCCACTCTCTCAAACCCTCTTGGGTATTTCTGTATTCACTCTCCACCCAGTCTTGTGACTTTGCTTACTCTTCCCCATACCTGTAAAACGCTCCCCACACATCTTCAGCTTTCCAATCCTTCCAGGTTTCCAGGGCCTATCTGGAAGACCAGACCTTCTGCAACACTTTCCTGAGCCTCTGTCTAAAGTTATCTTGCCTGCCTGAGGGCACAATGGACAGATATATGGAAGGTGTTTGGTATGTTGAAAGCACCCAAAACATTTACACGGTTTTATCTAAAATTGGGTTGCGAATTTCTGGTGAATCACATCAAAACTTTGGGCTTAGGGTTGGGGGCAAGAAACAAAAAAAATTTCTTCTGGAAGATTTTATTTTCTATTAGAAAATGAATGCCATTTATGTATCTTTGGTAACTAAAGCCTTCACATACATAAGACTAAATCAGCTCTTCTTTCAATTATCTAATTTATTATCCAAACATGTTCTCTAAGTTTTGATTCAGAAAGTATAGTTCCTTAATGCCCCCTTTGCCTAATAGAAGTCATGAGTTACAGATGTCCATTTCACAAAGCATAAGTCATTCTTTGAAGGAAATTACACTTGACTTAGCCTGAGCTCACACCTGGCATTCCTCAGTAGACCCCTGTGCTTCACTCTTAATACAGTACTATAGAAAAGGGTTTGAATTCATATACAGAATTCTGAAAGACATTCTATATGGAGACTGCCTCTGGGAATGAAGAGCTTGTAATTAAGCCTCTGCCTCTGAATTGTTAGCCCAGATAATTTGCAATCACTAAACCTGGGCAAGCAAATTCTCCTGTTCCCTGGGGCCACAAGGTACCTGGTCTAACCCTCTACCAGGTGCCCATTAGTTCATCCAACAAGCACGCATCGACCTCCTAGTGCCCAGAACTTGTTTCCTAGAGACTTGTTCTGTTCTTTGCTTGAGGATAGCTCCTTTCTTCTCTTGATACAAACTATCACCACTCTCGGAAAAAGTGAACAGACGCCTCCTCAGAATGTTTTTTTCTCCTTTTAGTTCTCATTCTCAAGATCTGGTCTCTACAGACATCTCCTGGTTATGTTTTATAGTTCTCAGTATTTAAAAATTGCATGCCAGGGAGCCTCTAAAAAGATTCAGAATGTTTGTAGTAAAGAATACCCACATTCCTGTTCTCCTTTGGTAGCCTTTCTACCTACCCATACCAAAGATCAGCTAAAGAGAAACACTAGGCCACTGCAGCTCGTGCTGATCACCCCTTCTAACCTATAGCACTTAATATCTTTCATTTTCCAAGTTGAATGTCCAGGATTGTCATCTACCTCACTCATACTGCATTTATCCAACCCCTTCTATGAACAAGGTACTGTTTTAGGACCCTGAGGGAGATGAAGATATGAACAAAACACAGTTCCCATCATTAACTAATTACCTCCTAGATCCCGGGTACTATGATAAGCTCTAAGATACAGTGGTTGGCAAAAACAGGCATGGCCCTTCCCCTCATGGAACTTACTAGTGAGAGAGGCAGACAGGGAGCATGTATGTTGTATTTACTACTGTGTATCACAAGGCACATAGTCGGTACCCAATATTTATTGAGTGAAAGCAAATGACCAAATATATCATGATAAATTGTGAGGTGCTATGAATTGAGGAAAACAGGAAACAGTGATAGCATAATAGGGAAGATAGAGACAAAAGGCTGCCAGAGAATGCCTGTCTGAGGAAGTGACACACCAAGACCTGAAGGATGGGGACTAGCCAGCTATATGCTAATACTGGAGATGGGAGCATTCTAGTGGAGGGAGCAGTATGGGTAAAGTATGTTTGGGGAGAGGGAATAGCAGGGGAAGTCTCTGAGGTAAGAGCTCGGCATGTGTCCATAGGAAGACTACAGTGAGCCAGGGGGAAAGTGGTATATGAAGAGGGGTCACAAGAGACAAAGTACAAGTAGGCAGGGGC